>NC_134363.1:29089028-29389028 GCF_048569485.1 Anomaloglossus baeobatrachus | reverse complement strand
ACATGTGTACCGGGAGCCAGTGTATGCTGGAGTGGGGCTCAGTGGGCGAGGCGTCATCGTATGCCGGCTCCCTGCACATGTGTACCGGGAGCCGGTGTACGCTGTAGCGTGGCTGAGCGGGTGAGGCGTCAGTGTATGCCGGCTCCCTGCACATGTGTACCGGGAGCCGGGAGCGAGCGATGCGTGCGGAGCGCCGGGGCGAGCGGCTAATCCATGCGGGAGGCGGGGCCAGGCCGAGGCGAGCGGCCAATCCGTGGGGGGGGTCAGGCCGAGCCCAGCGGCCAATCCGACAGTTGTCACTGTAATGACACCGTCACGGTGACACAATTTTGGAGCAAGACAGACAGACAGACCGACAGACAGAATAAAGCAATTATATATATAGATAGAGTCATTACACACAGAGGGATCTATTCCTATATATTATATAGAGTCATTACACACAGAGGGATCTATTCCTATATATTATATAGAGTCATTACACACAGAGGGATCTATTCCTATATATTATATAGAGTCATTACACATAGAGGGATCTATTCCTATATATTATACTAGCTGTACTACCCGGCTTCGCCCGGGTTAATAACTGCTGTTAACAAAATAGAATGTATTAACAAAAATGTATTCTGCACACAAAAGCCACAAAACAAATAGAAATGTAATTATTAAAAGGCAAAAACTAAGCTAATAGAAGCATTTCACAACATATATTTCAACAGCACAGATATTCCACACAAATTTAACTAAATTGGCCAAGTAATGTGCTCCGTCTGTCTCTTTCCAGGTCTGTCTCTTTCCAGGTCTGCCTGTCTCTGTCTGTCTCTATCTCTCTGTTTCTTTCCCCATCTGTCTCTTTCTAGGTCTGTCTCTTTCTCCATCTGTCTCCGTCTCTTTGTCTGTGTCTTTTCCTGTCCGTCTCTTTCCCTGTCTGCTTGTCTCTGTCTGTCTCTTTCCTTGTCTGTCTCTATTTCTCTGTCTCTTTCCCCATCTGTCTCTATCAAGGTCTGTGTCTTTCCCCATCTATCTTTTTCTTTCTCTCTGACTGTCTCCTCCTTCCCTGTCTGCGTCTCTGACTGTCTGTCTCTTTCTCCGTCTGTCTCAATCTCTTTCCCTGTCTGGCTATCTATCTCTGTCACTTTCCCTGTCTGTCTCTTTCCCTGTCTGTCTCTTACCCTGTCTGTCTCTTTCCCTCTCTTTCCCTGTCTGTCTGTTTCCCTGTGTCTGTCTCTGTCTCTTTGTCTGTCTCTGTCTCTTTACCTTTCTGTGTTTGTCTCTTAACCTGTCTCTCTCTTTCCCTCTCTGTCTCTTTCCCTGTCAGTCTGTCTCTTTGTCTGTGTCTGTCTCTTTGTGTCTGTCTCTTACCCTGTCTATGTCTGTTTCATACCCTGTCTGTGTTTGCCTCTTTCCCTGTCTGTCTGTCTCTTTCCCTGGCTGCATTGTGACACGCCAACATTCCATTTAATGGCGTGGCTGCGCATTCTTCTGAAGTTCTGGCTGCACTGTGGCTCCCAGCTCCATTCGCTTTAATGGAGGCAGGCTTTTTCGTGAATAACTGTAAAGCGCGCCTGGTTAAAATTTCCCTTCAAAACATAGCCTATGACGCTTTCGAGGTCCAGAAGTGTGAGTGTGCAAAATTTTGTGGCTGTAGCTGCGACGGTGCAGATGCCAATCCCGGACATACACACACACACACACACACACACACATGCACACATTCAGCTTTATATATTAGATAGAGTCATTACACACAGAGGGATCTATTCCTATATTTTATATAGAGTTATTACACACAAAGGGATCTATTCCTATATATTATATAGAGTCATTCTACACAGAGTGATCTATTTCATGTGTTTATTATATATTATATAGTCATTATACACGGAGTGATCTATTCCTATATATTATATAGAGTCATTACACACAGAGGGATCTAGTTCACGTGTTTATTCCTGTTAATGTTGATGATTATGGCTTACAGCCAATGAAAACCCAAATGTCTTTATCTCAGAAAATGATGCTTTTCAATCCCGTGCCTGTGACTGAATCACAGCTGTGGGCGGGACAGGCCCAGGCAAGTGCTGCTAAGATTAAAAAGCCTGTCCCGCCCACAGCTGTGATTCAGTCACAGGCACGGGATTGAAAAGCATCAGGTAAGTGCTGCCTCAAGCAGTTCTGCATTTGATGTGTGAGGCCATATGGCACCCCAAACAAAATATAATATTTAGTGTAGGACTGACCCATGGGATTTGCCGTGGCGTTGGCAGGGTGGCTCAAAATATTGCAATGTTTTGCTAAAAATCTCCAATTTATTTATAAATACAGTATAGAAATCGTGCTGGCTCCTTCTTTTTGCACCTTTTTCTACCCCACTTTTTCCTTCTACTGAACTTTCCATTACACAGTGTGCAGAATTATTAGGCAAATGAGTATTTTGATTACATGACACTTTTTATACATGTCGTCCTACTCCAAGCTGTATAGGCTTGAGAGTCAACTACCAATTAAGTAAATCAGGTGATGTGCATCTCTGTAATGAGGAGGGGTGTGGTGTAATGACATCAACACCCTATATAAGGGGTGCTTAATTATTAGGCAACTTCCTTTCCTTTGGCAAAATGGGCAGAAGAGAGATTTGACGGGCTCTGAAAAGTCCAAAATTGTGAGATGTCTTGCAGAAGGATGCAGCAGTCTTGAAATTGCCAAACTTTTAAAGCGTGATCACCGAACAATCAAGCGTTTCATGGCAAATAGGCAATAGGGTCGCAAGAAGCGTGTTGGGCAAAAAAGGCGCAAAATATCTCCCCATGAATTGAGGGAAATCAAGCATGAAGCTGGCAAGATGCCATTTGCCACCAGTTTGGCCATATTTCAGAGCTGCAATGTTACTGGAGTATCAAAAAGCCCAAGGTGTGCCATACTCAGGGACACGACCAAGGTAAGGAAGGCTAAAAAACAACCACCTTTGAACAAGAAACATAAGATAAAATGTCAAGATTGGGCCAAAAAATATCCTAAGACTGATTTTTAAAAGGTTTTATGGACTGATGAAATGAGAGTGACTCTTGATGGGCCAGATGGATGGGCCAGAGGCTGGATCAGTAAAGGGCAGAGAGCTCCACTCCGACTCAGACGCCAGCAAGGTGGAGGTAGGGTACTGGTATGGGCTGGTATCATGAAAGATGAACTTGTGGGACCTTATCGGGTTGAGGATGGAGTGAAGCTCAACTCCCAGACCTACTGCCAGTTTCTGGAAGAAAACTTCTTCAAGCAGTGGTACAGGAAGAAGTCGCTATGGTTCAATAAAAACATGATTTTCATGCAGGACAATGCTCCATCACAAGCATCCAACTACTCCACAGTGTGGCTGGCCAGTAAAGGTCTAAAAGATGAAAAAATAATGACATGCCCCCTTGTTCACCTGATCTGAACCCCATAGAGAACCTGTGGTCCCTCATAAAATGTAAGATTTACAGGGAGGGAAAACAGTACACCTCTCGGGACAGTGTCTGGAGGCTGTGGTGGCTTCTGCACACAATGTTGATCGTAAATAGATCAAGCAACTAACAGAATCTATGGATGGTAGGCTGCTGAGTGTCATCAGAAAGAAAGGTGGCTATATTGGGCACTAATTTTTTGGGTTTTGTTTTTGCATGTCAGAAATGTTTATTTCTAAATGTTGTGCAGTTATATTGGTTTACCTGGTGAAAATAAACAAGTGAGATGGGAATATATTTGGTTTTTATTAAGTTTCCTCTAATAATTCTGCACAGTAATAGTTACCTGCAAAAACAGATATCCTCCTAAAATAGCCAAATCTAAAAAAAAACCACTCAAACTTCCAAAAATATTAAGCTTTGATATTTAAGAGTCTTTTGGGTTGATTGAAAACATAGTTGTTGATCAATAATAAAAAACATCCACTAAAATACAACTTGCCTAATAATTCTGCACATGGTGTAATAAGCTTGGAAACAGCACTCTGTGAACAGCCAGTTTCTTTAGCAATGATCTTTTGTGGCTTACCCTCCTTGTAGAGTGTGTCAATGACTGACTTCTGGACATCAGTCAAGTCAGCAGTATTCCCCATGATTGTGTAGCCTACTGAACCAGACTAAGGGACCTTTCTAAGCGCTCAGGAAGCCTTTGCAGGTGTTTTGTGGTAATTATTCAAATTTTCAGAGATAAAGACTTTGAGTTTTCATTGGCTGTAAGCCATCAACATTAACAGAAATAAACACTTAATATAGCTCCCTCCGTGTGTAATGACTCTATATAATATATGTGTTTTACTTTTTGTATTGTAGCCGTATCGGGTGCAGGCAACAGGCTTTGTAATGGGGAATAAAAATAATACTTAAAAAGGGGAGAAAGAAAAATAAAATAAAGAGATTGTGATACCAGTTGGGATGTTCGGCTGTGGTATGGCCGGGCACTGCAGGTGGGCCCCACGAGTCAGGTGGTGATGCGCAGTGCCAGTGAGTTGTCCTTTCACCCCCCTAACAAGGGCTGGGTCCTGGGAGATGTGTTGGGGTAGATATTACGCAGTAGGAAATAATTCAGTCAGAGACAAGACAGGGAGATTTTACCTTTTTACTAGAGCTCAGCATCCAATGATGGGGGTCCTTCCTGCCATGACAGGAGTTTGGCTTCTCTGCTGTATTGTTGTAGAGTGCTCATCCTCTGTTGCTTTTTTTGCTATTTTGGACTAGGTATCTTGGTATCCTTGGACCTCCAAGACAAGAACAATCCAGATTTGTAATCTCTTCTGGCGAGCAGGTGACTGGAATCCTGAAGGAAGACTCTCTAGTTGTTCTAGAAGTTTCCAGACTCTCAAGTGCCAGTGTGTGCCCAGGCAAATGTCACTGCCCCTTATAAAAAGGCTGCAGTCTCCCAGTTTTGTCACCGACCTAGAAGGCACTGATGACCTAAGGACTGATATCCTGACAAGTGTAGCTGGCCCCTCCAGAGGTTTCTAGAAATCACCTCAGAGCAGAACCTCTCCTTAGAACACCCCTCACTTCACCTCACAGGACGACTAACTGCTCCTGACTGAAATTTACCTCAGAGCTAAACTCCTCCCCTTTCTCCTTCTAGGGTTCATCACTCACGAGTTAGTTTTCTCTCTAGTGACAGCCTCACTGAGTGAGTGTATGTAAATGTGTGTTTTGTCGTGAGCAGCAGAGATAGCCAAATCCTCACTAAAGGTGGTGTCACACACAGCGACGACGACAACGACGTCGCTGCTACGTCTCCATTTTCTGTGACGTTGCAGCGACGTCCCGTCGCTGTCGCTGTGTGTGACATCCAGCAACGAGCTGGCCCCTGCTGTGAGGTCATTGCTCGTTGCTGAATGTCCTGCTTCATTTTTTCTTCGTCGCTCTCCCGCTGTGAAGCAAACATCGCTGTGTGTGACAGCGAGAGAGCGACGAAATGAAGCGAGCAGCGAGCATGGAGCCGGCGTCTGGCAGCTGCGGTAAGCTGTAACCAGGGTAAACATCGGGTAACCAAGGGAAGACCTTTCCCTGGTTACCCGATATTTACCTTCGTTACCAGCCTCCGCCGCTCTTCCTGCTAGTGCCGGCTCCTGCTCTGTGCACATGTAGCTGCAGTACACATCGGGTAATTAACCCTATGTGTACTGTAGCTAGGAAAGCAAGGAGCCAGCGCTAAGCAGTGTGCGCGGCTCCCTGCTCTCTGCACTGTGACATGTAGCTGCAGTACACATCGGGTTAATTAACCCGATGTGTACTGTAGCTAGGAGTGCAGGGAGCCAGCGCTAAGCAGTGTGCGCGGCTCCCTACTCTCTGCACATGTAGCGACGTTATGATCGCTGCTGCGTCGCTGTGTTTGACAGCTAAGCAGCGATCATAACAGCGACTTACAAGGTCGCTGTTACGTCACAGAAAATGGTGACGTAACAGCGATGTCGTTGTCGCTGTCGCTATGTGTGAACCCAGCTTTAGGCTTAATAATACATGTTATACAGATGGCAATACACATGTAATTGTTTGATGTTATTTGTGCCGACTAGACACAGGGTTCCACAAACTGTTTTTTCTGCAGAGGTCCAGCTAATCTGATGACATTTTATGAAATACCAAGATAGCAGTTCTTATGTTATGCGGGCTTTACACGTTACGATCTATCGTGCGATTGTATGAGCGATCGCACCCGCCCCCGTCGTTTGTGCGTCAAATCGATGCCTGTGTCGCACAAAGTCGTTAAACTGCCGTCACACGTACTTACCTGCTGAGCGACCTCGCTGTGGGTGGCGAACATCCTCTTCTTGAAGGGGGAGGGACGTTCGGCATCACAGCGACGTCACACAGCGGCCGGCCAATAGAAGCAGAGGGGCGGAGATGAGCGGGACGTAAACATCCCGCCCACCTCCTTCCTGACGCATAGCCGGCGAGATCCGGCGGGACGCAGGTAAGCTGCTGTTCATCGCTCCCGGGGTGTCACACGGAGCAATGTGTGGTACCCCGGGTATGATGAACAACCGCCGCCATGAAAAATAAACAATTTTTTAAAACTAAGCGACGTGTACACGACTCACGATTTGTGACCGATTCTGCGTCGCTCGGAGGTGTCACACTAAACGACGTCGCCAACGAAGCCGGATGTGCGTCACGAAAACCGTGACCCCCGACGATCTATCGCACGATAGATCGTCTCGTGTAAAGCCTGCATTAGACCTCATCCACAATGAAATGATCCTGAGGTACTTCATAGTTAGTATGGTGGGAAAAAGATGTATGTGTGGCGCCCCAGGACCTGGTCGCCACAACAGCATTGCCCTCCCAAAGGGTTAATGCTGAGCCTGGAGGTAATTGGGAGATCTATTGGCCAGTAAGTTAACACCCAACACAGTTCTCCCTCCGGCCAGCAGGGGGAGCTCTGAACCTGGAACTTCAGGGAGCATTCCTTAAGTCTGGCTGGAGGGAGGAAGTAGTGGTTAGTCTGTAGGCAGGAGTGAAGGAAGACAGACGGAGAGTAGTGCTGCCTTGTAGAACTGGGGCCTAGAGCTGGGATAGCTTGGCCCAGTGAAGCAAGAGGTGCAGAGAGGCACAGCAGAGACTCGGACATCGGAGTCTGTGGTTGCCAGGGCATAAAATCCATCCCTGGTAGCTGAATCCGGAGGGCAGGAGAGCTGCAAGCCCCCTGGCCCAGAAGTAATCTGAAGGTACAGCTGCATTCCAAGGGCCCGGTGTGGACTCCAGCAGAGAAGCACCAGAGAGAGTCTGCGCAGTCTACCACACAGAAAAAGGGACGAACAACCAGTCCCAGCAGCAAGAGGGCAATTGCGAACCCAAAGTGCAGTGTCCAAAAACAGCAAAGGAAGATTAGGGAGTAGGCCTCATACTCAACTGGCCAAAGATCACCCCAGGCACTTCCAGGCCGGCCGGACCATTTTTACCATCTGTGACGGTCTCCCTGGACTACACTTCTGCCGAGTAAAAGAGGAGAAGGTAAAGAGACTACCGTTTGTGCCTGTTTCTTTCGTTGCTTGTCGGCCCTGCACCGTGTTAGTCACACAACACCATAGACTTCCACAAGCACCAACTGTGTCCCGGGGCACCGCTCCACCTGTGGGGAGCAGTATCACCATTGCTGCCACTTCATCACCCCGGAGGCCTTACACAGCAGCGGCGGCTTATTAGCCGCATACCACAGGTGGCGTCACGAACACAACCATTAACAAGCAAGCCACATATTTTACTGACACCCACCAGGGCCACGGAGCCGGGCCCAGCCACCACTGACTACCACCGGACTAGTCCGGCCCGGCACCGGGTGTCCCACAGCCCTGGGGTGGGCGAGTCATATGATATGACTCTAAATAAAGGGAAGGGGATATATGTACAACTGTCTATATAACTTTACGCCATAGACCTTGACAATGAATGACATCATAACTGACATCGAGAGTTTGTGATGACCAGTCATAGACTTAATCCTTCTCTTTTAATGTTCTTCTAGGTGAACCCCTGTGTTGTCAAACATGTAAGGAGGTCGGTGCAGTAGACTGCGAAGGAGAATCGGTTGAGTGTCTAAATGATGGAGATGTTTGTGCTCAGGCGATTGAATACAACATTGTTAGTAAGTTGGACCAAAACAAAACTGAACTTGCTCTTATTAGTTACGTAAATGTGTCTAAAATATTAGTAATTTTCATTTTCTATCTCTTTATTTGCCACATTTTATGAATCTTTGTTTCCTTAGTTTTAGCCCCTTGTAGGATCAGCTGATGGTTTGTTTAGAAGAGTCGATAATCTGGAATGAGCTTTCATTAGGTCGATCATTTGCCGATTATCGGCTTGTGTAAGCTAGCCAGCAATCACTGGAACACGGAACAAAATATTAATTCATTGGGTGATTGTATTATTCATGATGACATTAAACCTGTCAGCAAGACTTGTAATGTTACAGTAAAGACATGGTCGTAATTTGGCTGAAATACAGATTAAATTGATCACTTTGGTGAATAACGTGCACATTAAGATCTCAGCTCAGTGACACCCACCCCCCCTTTAACTCATGAGCAGAGGACAGGTAGTATAACTTATTCATACATGATAATATCTCCATTTTCTTTTCTTATTACAGAAGGAAACTTGAGAACCGCAGCCTTCAGAGGATGTTGGAATAATACAATATTGTGCGACCAGCCCTTAGATGAGAAAGCCACGGACCCACTTGGGGGGAGGGGCGACATGACCAAGGGGGAGGTAGGGAGTGATGGGTTAATAGGGACAGTGGTATATGCCTAATATGGCTTTGGGGGATGGTTTTAGCCGGGGAGGAAGAGGAGGAGCAGGGAAAGGGTTAGCTGGGAGAGGAAGGAGTTACCTCCTCTTCTGTTTCCGGACGCCGAACGATCTGCACGTGCACCTCCATGGCAGATCTTCAGGAGCTCCAGCGTCTGATTCAGGCAGCGGTCGCAGCGCACGGGCCCCTGGCAGTGCAGACCCACATCAGGGCTGCCGGGGTTAACCCGTCGGCGCTTGCCCCTCGTCCCCCCAGCAGCGGCGGGCGCCAGTCGCGGCCCCCCCGCAGGTATTCCCCGGGCGCGGGGGGGGCGAGGAGGAGATGTAAGAGCCCCTCCAGGGACCCTCCGCAGAGTGCAGCGCAGCAGCAGCGTCTGGCTGCTGCAGAGGCCGGCGGGAGGAATCTTCGTTCCAGCCGCGGCGGTCGGGAGGTGGGAGTGGCCAGCACGGGGCCTGCTTCCGGTCCCGGCCTCCGGGCTGGAGTTACTGAGACTGCAGCGGCTCCAGGCCGGGAGCGCGCTCGGCGCAGGAGAGAGGCCAGCAGATCCCCCTGCAGTCGGCGGGGGGACCGCGGGGCTGCACGTGGCGGTAGGTCCGGCGCCGGGGGGGGGGTCTGCGGTGCCTGACCCCGGTGCGGCTGAGAGAAGGAGTGACGGCGGGAGCCCTGCGGCAACCGCCGGGTCACTCAGTACCGCTGTGCAGCCCCCGGATGTGGCAGTCTCCCGTGGGAGCGGGAGGACTCGGCGGATGGAGGCCTGCAATAGCCCAGGAGGGCCAGAGGCGACGACGGCTGAGATCCGGAGCCGGGCGTCTGGTCGTCCGCGCCCAGAGGCCCCTTGCAGTCGGCAGGGGGGCGGGCGCAAGAGGTCGAGGCCCGGGGTGCCGGCGCGGGGGACAGGACGGTCTCCTGGGTTGTCACCCCGGGGCAAGAGATGGAGCGGGGATGACTCTGCCCACGCGGCGGCCCTGTCTGGCGGCCGTGGTGGGGGGGGTGCTGCGGCGGCGCCCCCCGGATGTCGGATGGAAGATGAGGCCAGCGGCGAGGAGGGGGAAGAGGCTTTCGGTTCGGAGGAGTCGGATGGACGACAGACGGAGGACAGCGAGGCGGCGGTCTCGGGAGACGCCGAGCGGCGGTCGGGTGAGACGGCCGCGGAGGCGGCAGGGGCTGCGCTGGCGGGGGGCTTCGGGGGGGGGGCGGCTGCGGCTACGGCAGCGCCCGCTGGTTTCGCAGTGTGGAGTCAATTGTTGGGGCTGTTGCAGGGGCTGGCGGCGGCTTCGGGAGCGGGGGGGGAGGGGGCCCAGGCGCCGGTGGCGGCGTGGGTGGGTGCAGCCGGTTTAGGGGCCTCGGCGGCGACGGGGGGTGACGGAGCGGGTGCGAGTAGAGGGGGGGGCGAAGGGGGGAGTGAGACGGGGGGGGGAAAGGAGAAGGAAAAGGAGAAGGAAAAGGAGAAGGAAAAGGAGAAGGAGGATGAGGTGGTGCGCTTAGATGATAGGGCTAAAAGCGAAGTTTATGTTTGTTTTGAGGGCCCGCTGGGGGCCCATTTAAAGAAGGAGGTGCGGGAAAAAATTTGGAAAGGGGAATATGTGGAGATATTTTCTCTGCTTCCCCTGGAGAAATTTAATTTGGATAGGGTTAAGCCGAGTGATTCCAAAAAGGAGAAGGACGAGGAGGAAAAGCGCCGTTATAGGCTTATTCCTCGGACTTTTGCCAACTGGCTACAGGCATTTGCGATTTTGGCGAGCGTGGTCGGGGAGAAGGAGCCGGAGCATTGTTCGGCTTTGTTCGGCTACATGGATGCGATAGGGGAGGCTTATCGAGTTTATGGCGGACTGGCGTGGCTGCGCTACGACGAGCAATTTAGGCAGCGGAAGGCATTGCGGCCAGATATGCGTTGGGACCATAAGGATATTTCCTTATGGATGCGATTGATGTCGGCACCGGCTCAGCCCTTTCGGGGGGGCGCCGGGGGTTCGGGGGGGGCCGGGTCCCCGGCAAGTTTCAAGAAAGGTTTGTGTTGGCAGTACAATGAAGGGCAGTGCAGGTTTGGAGCGGCGTGCCGTTTTAAGCATGAATGCTCCGGATGTGGGGGGGGACATAGCTTGTCCAAATGTTTTAAAAAAGGAAAAGGAAAGGCTGGTGATGGGGCTGGTAAGAGGGACGACGCCGGTGAAGGTAGAAGTGATGGTTCCGTTTTTAAATAGGTATCCGGACAAGGAGGCGGCGGCGTTGTTAAGTTCTGGTTTTTCGGATGGTTTTCATATTCCGTCGGTTGTTAATGCATCGGTTCCGCCGTATCGTAATTTGCGTTCCGCTCGGGATCACCCGGAAGTGGTGGATGAGAAGCTGGAAAGGGAGGTGGCTTTGGGCAGGATGGGCGGCCCTTATGTCGCCCCGCCGTGCGGGAATTTGGTGGTGTCACCGTTGGGGGTGGTACCAAAGAAGGAGCGGAATAAATTTCGGCTGATTCATCATTTGTCTTACCCGGAAGGGTTATCGGTGAATGATGGCATTGCGCCGGAGTTGTCGGCGGTATATTATGTGTCGTTCGATAAGGCGTTGGACCTGGTTAGGGCGGCGGGGCGGGGTGCATTGATGGCAAAGGCGGATGTGGAAGCAGCGTTTCGGTTGTTACCGGTTCATCCAGATAGTCAGCATTTGTTGGGTTGCTGGTGGGATGGCAGTTATTATGTTGATCGTTGTTTGCCAATGGGCTGTTCCATTTCGTGTTCGTACTTTGAGGCATTTAGTTCGTTTGTTGAGTGGGTGGTTCGGGACGTGTCCGGGCTTACGTCCATCATTCATTACTTGGATGATTTCCTGTGTGTCGGGCCGGCGGGTTCGATGGTTTGTGCGGGTTTGCTATTTGCGTTGCAAAAAGTTGCGGCCAGTTTCGGGATTCCTTTGGCGCCGGATAAGACGGAAGGCCCGGCGCCGGTGATGTGTTTTCTGGGAATTGAAATTGACACCATTGCTATGGAATGCAGGTTGCCGGCGGAGAAGGTCCGTGATTTGAGGTCCGCAGTGTCAGGGGTAAAAGCGGCGAAGAAGGTGCGGCTTAAGGCGGTGCAGTCTTTGCTTGGAAAATTGAATTTTGCTTGCAGAATTGTGCCAATGGGGAGAGTGTTTGCGAGGCGTTTGGCGACGGCGACGGCCGGGGTACGGTTGCCGGCGCATTTTGTGCGGATCACAAAGGCGATCAGGGACGATTTGGAAGTATGGGATCAATTTTTGCAGCATTTCAACGGCCGGACGCTGGTGATGGAGAGGGTGGCGTCTAACGGGGCGTTGCAGCTGTTTACGGATGCGGCGGGGTCGGCCGGGTTTGGGGCTGTCTTCAGAGGTCATTGGTGTGTCGGGCAGTGGCCACAGGCGTGGCGGGAGAGCGGCTTGGTTAGGAATTTGGCTCTGTTAGAGCTATTCCCCATTGTAGTGGCAGTGGAGCTATGGGGGTCGCACTTTGCCGGAAGGAAAGTGTGTTTTCATTGTGATAACCAGGCGGTGGTGCACGCGATTAACAACTTGTCTGCTAAGTCGGAGCCGGTGGTGGTGTATTTGCGGCATTTAGTGTTGAGATGTCTGCAGTTGAATGTGCAGGTAGTGGCAAGGCACGTTCCGGGTGTTGACAACGAGGTGGCTGATGCTTTGTCTCGTTTTCAGTTCAGCAGGTTTCGGGCGCTGTTGCCGTGGGCGGACGAAGTTGGAGTGGAGTGCCCCGAGGATTTGTGGCATCTGGTGAGGCGGTGATCTCAGACTTGATTCGGAACTCGGTGACCGAGGTGACTTGGTGCCGGTATGCTAAGGTGTGGGCTGAATGGGAGGAGTTGTTGCGTCTGATGTTTGGTGGGGAAAGCGTGGATTACTTGGTGGCTTTGTTGTCATTGGTGAGTACGGATTTTTCAGCCGGGCGATCGGCATCGGCTGTGGCACATCGGGTGTCGGCAGTGGCATTTTGGTTAAAAATGAGAGGGGAGCGTGATGTTTCACAGGATTTTCGGGTTCGTCAGGCTTTGCGGGGCTTTCGCCGTGGCGTACGGGAGAGGGACAAGAGGCGCCCTGTATCGTTTGGTTTGTTGAGACGGATGGTGGGTGGCCTGAGCGGCATTTGTGAGTCTGTGTACGAGACGGTTCTATTTACAACGGCTTTCGGTCTCGCTTTTTATGGGGCGTTCCGGATAGGCGAGCTGGTGAGCCCGTCCAGGGTGACGGGTGGTGGTTTGATGTTTGAGGACGTGCAAGTGAGCAGTAGTCAGGTGGAGTGCCGGATTCGCCGGTCAAAAATGGATCAGCTGGGCCGTGGTAGATTGGTGGTGTTATATGCGGTTCCAGGAGAGGAATTGTGCCCTGTGCGTTTAGTCGAGAGATTTATGGCCGTGAGGGGAGGCTTACCTGGCCCGTTGTTGCGGCATTTGAATGGGTCGTTTTTGTCGAGGTTTCAGTTTGTGGCGGTGCTGCGGCTAAGTCTACGTAACGCGGGGGAGCGCCCGGAGGAATTCGGGTCGCATTCATTCCGAATTGGTGCAGCAACGGAGGCAGCCCGTTGGGGGCTTGGAGATGAGGTGGTAAAGCGTATTGGTAGATGGGAATCTTCTTGTTTTCGGCGGTATGTGAGACCGCAGTTGTTGTAGCATCATGGGACTTTGGTTACGTGCGGAAGGTTTGAGGAAAGGGGTGTTTTTTGATGTGTTGGTGGTTGTGCTGTTATTGGTTTTGATATTTTCGTTTTGTTTTATTTGTTATAGGGAAGTGCCTGATCTGGATCTTGGGGCACTCCTTCGTATTTTGGGGTGCCCGTCGGGCGGAGGTCCGCCCGAATGGTCGACAGCTGGGTTTGGATCGTGCGCAGGCGACTGTTCGATGGATCGGAGTTCGGGGCATGGAGTGGGGCAGGGTGGTCCCGGAATTTCGTTTCCATTGTAAAGTTGAGCGGCCCCCGGATGTGCTGGTATTGCATGTGGGGGGTAATGATCTTGGTGCCAGGGCGTCGCGGGATTTGATCCGAGACATAAAGATTGATTTACTGCAGTTGTGGAAGCGGTATCCTGGTTTGCTGGTCGTATGGTCTGACATAGTGACCAGGTTGGCATGGAGAGGGGCTCGGTCGGTGGAGAAGGTTAATAAGGCCAGGGCCCAGGTGAATAGGGTAGTGGCTAGGTTTGTGACCAGGAATGGTGGGATTGTGGTACGGCACAGGGATTTGGAGCCGGCTGATTGGCGATTTCGGAGGGGTGATGGTGTGCACCTCAACGAGGTCGGTCTGGATTTATGGGCGTTGGGTCTGCAGGATGGTGTGGAGCGTGCTTTTGGTGTGTGGCGGGTCCAGGCCACGTAAGGTGTCACGTGGTCTGTCCTGTGGCGGTGGGGGTAGGTCTGGTCCAGAGGTTTGGAAGTGATTGGTGGCTGGACCGGGAGTCATTGTCTTGGTATGGTGGCTCTCGGTTTCCGGGATGTGGCAGGCACGGGGTTCTGCCAAAGTGTGGGGGTCAATCCGTGGGTGATTGGCACCTCGTCTCTGGGTCGGTGTGTTGCGGCCGGGGACAGGGGGAGTAGTAGTAGTGGACTGGGCCTACCCCGGGGGGGTATTGTAAATGTTATTGTCTATTGTTACCGTTATGTGGTTGTTTTGGGTCGCCCGTTGGACGGCGTCCCTAAGGTACTAGTCTGTAAAACAATAGGCAATAAAAAGGCTGCTGTGGCCATTTGAACCAAGTCGCATGCAGTCCGTGTGTTTAATTTTAGAGGATAAGGGGGTTTGGTTACACAGACATCATGACCGGAGAATCCTCCCTCAGCTGGTCAAGAAAGCCACGGACCCACTTGGGGGGAGGGGCGACATGACCAAGGGGGAGGTAGGGAGTGATGGGTTAATAGGGACAGTGGTATATGCCTAATATGGCTTTGGGGGATGGTTTTAGCCGGGGAGGAAGAGGAGGAGCAGGGAAAGGGTTAGCTGGGAGAGGAAGGAGTTACCTCCTCTTCTGTTTCCGGACGCCGAACGATCCCCGCCCACCCTCCCTTTGTGTTGTCATGTGGGAGATGTTTTTGGGTAGTTGGGATACCTTTTGTCACAGTAGCGGTGGGGGTAGGTCTGGTCCAGAGGTTTGGAAGTGATTGGTGGCTGGACCGGGAGTCATTGTCTTGGTATGGTGGCTCTCGGTTTCCGGGATGTGGCAGGCACGGGGTTCTGCCAAAGTGTGGGGGTCAATCCGTGGGTGATTGGCACCTCGTCTCTGGGTCGGTGTGTTGCGGCCGGGGACAGGGGGAGTAGTAGTAGTGGACTGGGCCTACCCCGGGGGGGTATTGTAAATGTTATTGTCTATTGTTACCGTTATGTGGTTGTTTTGGGTCGCCCGTTGGACGGCGTCCCTAAGGTACTAGTCTGTAAAACAATAGGCAATAAAAAGGCTGCTGTGGCCATTTGAACCAAGTCGCATGCAGTCCGTGTGTTTAATTTTAGAGGATAAGGGGGTTTGGTTACACAGACATCATGACCGGAGAATCCTCCCTCAGCTGGTCATGACCACCACTGACTTCAAGATGAATATTCACTACAAATGCTGCGATACTGATAATTGTAATTCAGATCCCATTGAAGGTTTGTAAAATAAAGCAATCAGCATATGGCAAATAACTAGTGATGAGCGAGCACTACCATGCTCAGGTGCTCAGTACTCTTAACTAGTGATGAGCGGGCACTACCATGCTCAGGTGCTCAGTACTCATAACTAGTGATGAGCAGGCACTACCATGCTCAGGTGCTCAGTACTCTTAACTAGTGATGAGCGGGCACTACCATGCTCAGGTGCTCAGTACTCATAACTAGTGATGAGCGGGCACTACCATGCTCAGGTGCTCAGTACTCATAACTAGTGATGAGCGGGCATTACCATGCTCAGGTGCTCAGTACTCTTAACTAGTGATGAGCGGGCACTACCATGCTCGGGTGCTCGGTACTCGTAACTAGTGATGAATGAGAAATACCATGCTCGGGTGCTCGGTACTCATAACTAGTGATGAGCGGGCACTACCATGCTCGGGTGCTCGGTACTCATAACTAGCGATGAGTGAGTGTGACGCCCTGGACTAGCCAGGTAGTCACAGATAGGTCCTTGCACAACACCTGTCCCCTAAAAAGGTGTCATCAGCCAACCTTAAAACCCTAGTCACCTCCCTCAGTGCATGATGTACACACCAGGGGGCGTGCCGAGGCACTTGGACACGCCCACCGAGGAGTACATAGGTCCTGAGGCAGAAAACACAGAGCAGTTGGAGTTGAGTCAGAGCAGATCAGTTGTAGAGTTCAAGTCTAGCAGCAGACCTGTGTATCAGGTCTGCAACTCACTGACAGGTGCCAGGGTAGGAGCCCTGGTACCTTTGGCTAGGAGGCAGATGGTGGCCTCAACCTGCAGGAGTAGGGAAGACGGCTCGGTGGAACCATAAGGAACCGGGGGAGGGTAGTGGCCCACCGGTACCAAACCGGGGAACCGACTAGAAACCGGAGCACAGAAGGGGAGGTACTCAGACCCTGAAACGAGGTCCAGAAACTACTGGACTGGGTTAATTAACTGATTGAGGTCTGGACTTTAGTTCCTTTCCCACCCAAGTCCCGACTGAAGACAACAGCCCACTGAGCGGGATAGAAAGCCACAGCTCAGGCATAGAGATCCCACGGGCCAGCGTCTGCGGGCAAAAGGCTCTCCCGACATATACAAAGCCGGGGAGCGGACTCCTGTCGCGGAAGCATAGGTCAACAGTCAACAGCTACACAACACGGTGCAGGAGAAAGGCAGAGACCACCCAACCGGGTGGGGGACCAGACGCAGCCGGCTGCGGGCACCGACCACCATCATCTTGGTTTAACAGAGACTTGTGTGTGTCAATCACCGTGAGTACAACAGTGCCCTTGGGCCGCGCACCGCCCTGCACCGCCCCACACCAACACCTGCTTCTCCAACGGGTCCCGGGGCCATCACCCCTACCCACGGAGGGGTTAACACCTTGCTGCGCAACATCTCCCTCGGGCGCCCAGTAAACAGCAGCAGTGGTGCCCATCTTCACCACAACCCGTGGGTGGCGTCACGAACTTAACCAAACTACGGCCCCGGCCCTAAACCTACATCCCCTCCAAAGCGCCAGTCCCCTTTCAGATCGAAGTGACCCCCGGTCCGGAGGCGCTCGAGCCACCCACCGACGAGCCCGGATCCGAGCGGCTTGGCTGCAGCCGAGTGCGAGGCGGTACATGAGCACTACCATGCTCGGGTGCTCAGTACTCGTAACTAGTGATGAGGGAGCACTACCATGCTCAGGTGCTTGGTACTCATAACTAGTGATGAGTGAGTGTACCGCCCCGCTCGCAGTAGCCGTGCTGCTCGGATCCGAACTGGCTGGTGGGTGGCTCGAGTGTCTCTGGACCCGGGGGTCTCGCGGTCACTTCAACTAAAAGGGGGGTTGTGGTTTGGGGATGTAGGTGTACGTCCGAAGCCATGTTGAGTTCATGACTCCACCCATGGGGTGTGGTGTAGGTGGACACCACCACTGCTGTTACAGGGCACCCGGCGGAGATGTTGCGCAGCAAGTTGTTAACCCCTCCGTGGGTAGGGATGGTGGCCCCCGGACCCGTTGGGGTAGTGGATGGTGCGGGGAGATGGGTGGCCGCAGGGTGCGGATGTGTACCGCCCCGCGCTTGGCCGCAGCCGAGTCGCTCGGATCCGGGCTCGTCGGTGGGTGGCTCGAGCGCCTCCAGACCCGGGGTCACTTCGCTCTGAAAGGGGACTGGTGCTTTGGAGGGGACCTAGGTTTACCGCCGGAGCCGTGGTTTTGGTTTAGTTCGTGACGCCACCCACAGGTTGTGGTGAATGTGGGCAACACCGCTGCTGTTTACTAGGCACCCGGGGAAGATGTTGCGCAACGAGGTGTTAACCCCTCTGTGGGTAGGGGTGATGGCCCCGGGACCCGATTGGGAAGGACGGGCTGGGGTGGTGCAGGGCGGTGCGTGGCCTGAGGGCACAGTTGTACTCACGATGATCGACACACACGAGTCTCTGGTAAACCAAGATGATGGTAGTCGGTGCCTGCAGCCAGCTGCGTCTGGTCCCCCACCCGGTTTGGTGGTCTCTGCCTTTCTCCTGCACCGTGTTGTGTAGCTGTTGACTGCCTACGCTTCCACGACGGGAGTCTGCTCCCCGGCTTTGTATATGTCAGGAGAGCCCTTTGTCCGCAGACGCTGGCCCTTGGGATCTCTATGCCTGAGCGGTGGCTTTCTATCCCCCTCGGTGGGCTGTTGTCTTCAGTCCTCAATCAGTTAATTAACTCAGTCCAGTAGTTTCTGGACCTCATTTCAGGGTCTGAGTACCCCCCTTTTGTGCTCTGGTTTCCAGTCGGTTCCCCGGTTCGGTACCGGCGGGCCACTACCCTGTCCCGGTCCCTTACGGTTCCACCGAGCCGTCTTCCTGGAGGCCACCATATGCCTCCTAGCCAAAGGTACCAGGGCTCCTACCCTGGCACCTGTCAGATCGCTGCAGACCTGGGCACAGGCCTGCTGCTAGCCTTGAACTCTAAAACTGATCTGTTTGCTTTTCCTGCCTTAGGACCTGTGTACTCCTCAAGGGGCGTGTCCAACCGCCTGGGCACGCCCCCTGGTGTGAACATCAAACCCTGAGGGAGGTGACAAGGGTTTTAAGGTTGACTGATGTTACCTTATTAGGGGACAGGTGTTATGCAAGGGCCTATCTGTGACTACCTGGCTAGTCCAGGGTGTCACAGATGTACTCACTTTTAGTAAACACACGAGTCTCTGGTAAACCAAGGTAATGGTGCTCGGTGCCCGCAAGCGGCTGCAGTCTGGTCCCCCACACGGCTGGTGGTCTCTGTCTTTCTCCCGCACCTGTGTTGAATGTGGACTACCTGTGCCTGCAACTTCAGGAGTCCGCTCCCCGGCTGGATGTGGCTGAAGGAGCCCTTTGCCCGCAGACGCTGGCCCGCGGGATCTCTGAGCCGTGGAGGTGGCTGTCTATCCCCCTCGTTGGGCTGTTGCCTTCAGTCGGGACATTGGGTGGGACAGGACCTCTAGTCCTTGCCTCAATCACTTAATTAACTAGTGCCAGTTGCTTCTGGGCCTAGCTTCAGGGTCTGAGTACCCCCTTTGGGCTCTGGTTTCCGAATCGGTTCCCCGGGTCGGTACCGGCGGGCTACAACTCTGTCCCGGTCCACCTCGGTTCCACCGAGCTGTCTTCCCGGCTCCTGCAGACGAGACCGCCATCTGCCTCCTAGCCAAAGGCACCAGGGCTCTTACCTCGGTACCTGCTCAAATTGGGTTTTTCTCCTCTGCTGGAGCTTCACACAGCTCCAGCCCACCCACCTCTCCAACTTCACCTCTGACAACAGACTGTTTACTTTCCCACCTCAGGCTGTCTGAACTAGTTGGTGGGCGTCTTCCAACCGCCTGGTTCTGCCCCCCTGGTGTGTCCATCAAGCCCTGAGAGGGGTGACTAGGGTTTAAATGTTTGGCTGTGTGTTACCTATGAGGGACTGGTGTAATGCGGGGCCCTATTTGTGACTACCTGGCCCGGCCAGGGCGTCACATGAGCACTATCATGCTCGGGTGCTTGGTACTTGTAACTAGTGATGAGCGAGCAATACCATGCTCGGGGGCTCAGTACTCGTGACTAGTAATGAGCGAACACTACTATGCTCGGGTGCTCAGTACTCATAATGATCAATTGGATGCTGGGATGGTCAAGTACCCAAGTATGATGGAAGTCAATGGGGGACTCAAGTATTTTTCAGGAAGATTTCCATGAAAAATGCTCGATTTCCCCATTGACTTCCATTATACTTGGGTACTCGACCATCCAAGCATCAAATTGATCATAACGAGTACTGAGCAGCCGATCATGGTAGTGTTCGCTCATCACTACATATAATGTATATTGTAAATGCTGGAGGCCACAGCAAGTAGATGGCAATGTCTACAAGACCCACGGCAATGTGGAAAAACACAAATATCCATAATGACATAATGCTCTACTTTTCTTATAATATTCTAGCGCCACCATTGAATGCCACAGAGAATGGACTCTACTGCAAGGCGTGTTTCGTGGAGGGAAGCTACAAATGCAAAGATTATGTAACGATTCCTTGCACCGGTTATCAGGGCGATTGCTTTGAGTTCTATGGCGATGCCTGCCGTCCAGGTAACACTGTTATTTGATTAGGATTTGTCTTCTATGCAAAATATCTTGTTGCAGAATTACCTCGGTTTTTTTTTATAAATTAACCTGTGACAAATTCTGTTTTTTCATTATCTCTGACAGTAGAGGATTTTGAACTTTCATACATGAGATATAAAGGGCTGTAAAATCTAAATTTTCTAAACAATTCTTGCCTTTTTTTTCAAAATACATGTGGTTTACTTTTTATGGTATTTTCCCACTCTATTCCTTCATTTTGTTTGCCTATATTAACCTACACTGGTGGGAAAACAAAGCAACTATGTGGGCAAATCATCAAAGTGGCATAAAATCTTTTGAAAAGTTGCAAATTTTTTGTGCATGGTGAGATTATTAGAGTAGTCACTTCCTTGGTCAAGCTTAGGGTGAAACATGCATCGGGTGTAGCTGGTATTTTGGGTCTAAGTATTGATAGGCATATATAATACACAGTGTGGGTACCTTTGACTGTTTTACATGTGAAATACTTTCTGAATACATATTTCTGTGATTTGTGAAATTTATTATGCTGCTTTAACTTCAACTAACTACCTCTGTGCTGCATGTGCCACTTTATATTTATTTGCATGCAGTCTAATATCTTGGAAGTATCTGCTATAGGTTATATACCGTAACTTATAAAAACTCCATTGCTTTATATAAAGTGATTGAGATGTAATATTTTTATTTTTTTTCTATATTGTGTGGGGGACATTATACTGTGTGGAGTTCTGTGGGGGCCATTATACTGTGTAGAGTTCTGTCAGGGCCATTATACTAGAAGGAAGAGTATGTACAGGCCATCATACTGTGTGGTGTGTGGGCATCATACAGTATGGAATGCTTATTGGGTGTGATTATACTTTGTGGAGGGCTGTGTGTTGGCCATAATTCACTTTGCAGGGCTGTATAGGGCCATTATCCCTTGTGGATGCTTTGTGGGGTCATTGTAGAGGTATGTGAAGGCCATTATACTGTTTGTACGGTGGTGTGGGGTCCATTATACTTTATTTAACACTGTGTAGCATCTTCATATTGTGTGAAGGACTGTGTGTGGCCTTTATTGTGTAGTAGACATTATACTGTATGAAGGGCACTGTGAGGAACAATATACCATGTGGAGATTGTGGGTGCTACTTTACTGTGTGCATGTCTCTTTGGGGGCCTTCTTACTGTATGGTGGGCTGTGTGTCAACCATAGTACTGTGTGTATGACTAGGTAGGGGCTATCATACTGTGTGGAGGATAGAGTGGGGGCCATTATACTGTATATAGGGATGTTTTGGGGCCACCAAGCTGTGTGGAGGTCTTTGTGGGAGCCATTATACTTTGAGGTGTGAGAGCCATCAGACTGTGTGGAAGGGTAATTGAGAATGATCATATTGTGTAGATGGCAGTGTGCAAGGCTCTGTGGGAGCCATTATACTGTGTGCAAGGCTCTGTGAGGGCATAATACTGTGCTGAGGACTATGTAGGGATCATCATACTTTATGGAGAGCTATGGGGATTTTATACTGTATGGAGGGCTATGTGTGGCCATTATACTGTGTATTCATTTGTATGGGGGCTATTATTATTATTATTATTATTATTATTCTGTTTGAATTGTTGGGGGGGCATTACACATTATAGCGTGCTGTGTGTGGAACATTATATTATGTGTAGGGTTATGTAGGGGTCATCATACTGTGTGGAGGGATGTGTGGGGGCCACCATTCTGTATCAAGGGCTGTATAGGGCCATTATAATGGATGAAAAGGCTGTGTGAGAGCCATTATACTGTGTGCAAGGTCCTGTGGGGTCTTAATGGAGGGTTGTGTAGGGACTATCATACTTTATGGAGAGCTATGGGGACATTATACTACATGGTGGGCTATGTGGGGCCATTATACTGTGTAAACATTTGTATCGGGGCTATTATTCTGTTTGAATTAATGTGGGGGGCATTACATGGTATATAAGGCTGTGTGGTAGACATTATACTGTGTTTAGGGTTGTGTAAAAGCCATCATACTATGTTGAGGGATGTGTGGGGGCCACTATTCTGTATCATTGGCTGTATATGGCCATTATAATGGGTGAAAAGGCTGTGTGGGAGCCATTATACTGTGTGCAAGGTCCTCTGGGGTCTTAATACTGTGTGGATGGTCTATCATACTTTATGGAGAGCTAAGGGGACATTATACTGTATGGAGGGCTATGTGGGGTTATTAAACTGTGTACACATTTGTATGGGGGCTTTTATTCTGTTTGAATTGGTGTGGGGGGCATTACAAAGTATAGATGGCTGTATGGGAGACATTATACTGTGTGTAGGGTTGTGTAAAGGCCATCATACTGTGTGGATTGATGTGTGGGGCCACTGTTTTCTATGGAGGGCTGTATAGGGCTATTACAATGGGTGGATAGCTGTATGGGAGCTATTATACTGTGCGCAAGGCTCCATGGGGGTCTTAATACTGTGTGGAGGGCTGTAGAGACCATCATACTTTAGGAAGAGCTATAGAGATATTATACTGTATGGAGGGTTATGTGGGGCCATTATATTGTGCAGACATTTATATGAGGGCTATTATTCTGTTTGAATTGCTGTGGGTATTACACATTATAGAATGCTGTGTGGGGGACATTATATTGTGTGTACGTTTGTGTAGACGCCATACTTTGTGCAGGTATGTGTGGGGGCCACAATTCTGTATGAAGGGTTGAATAGGGCCATTACAATAGGTGGAAGACTGTGTGGAGCCAGTATACTGAGTAGGGTCTTTGTGTTTCCCATTATACTTTGTGGAGCGCTGTGTGGAAATCTTTATTGGACCATTATACTGTGTGGAGTGCTGTAAGGGCTGTTTACTGTGCAGAGGGATATTTGGTTCCATTATACTGTGTAAAGGTCTATGCAGGAGTGATTATACTGTATGTGTCACGCTCCCGATGCCTCAGCACCGCTCCTTACCCACTGAGCCGGTCTCACTATCCAGGCACCGCTCCTTACCCACTGATCCAATCTCGCCATCGCACCACCGCTCCTTGCTCACTGATCCAGTCCACGTGTCTGCCGGTCACGGCTGCCGCTTCCGCTCATGCTCCCCTGCGTCCTGTTCCTGGTCTCAGGAGTCTGACTCTGAGTCTTAGACACATGTTTCTGTATAGGACCGGGCCGCGCCCACTTTCCTGGTCTTATAGGCCCAGCACACCTGAAGCAGGATATTGCATAGGGCTGTGCTGGGTATATAAGACTGGCCTTTCCAAGTGGGCGGGACCTGATCAACGTGTCTTGCAAGGACGTGTCCTAAAGCCTTGTCTTTTGAGCTAGGTGCTCAGGTCCCCTTGTGCCGTGTCCTGTATTACTGTTTGTCCTTGCTACCTGGTACCTGGGCCTGTATCCTGTACTGTCTAAGGAACCCCGAGACCCTGGTGACCTGGTTCTACCCGTCCCTGCCACGCTAGTGCTCCGGCTACCGTGGAGGGCTATGCCTATGTGGGCTCATTATTATGTATGGAGGGCTATGTGGGCTCATTATACTGTATGGAGGGCTATGTGGGCTCATTATACTGTATGGAGGCGTGACACCCTGGACCCCAGGGGTCACAGTACACTAACAACACACACACACCACTCCCCCGGCCAGGTACACCAGTCAAACAAAATCATTGTTGCCTCCCTCCAGGGTCTGATGTCCACACCAGGTGGGGCGGAGCCAGGCGGTTGGCCCCACCCACCAAGGAGTACACAGGCCTGGAGGCGGGAAAAAGTCAGTTCGTTGAAGGGAAAGTTGAAGTTGAGAGATGGAAGTGAGAGGAGCAAAGACTGTACGTGTCTGGGTTGGAGCCCAGGCACGATCAGCAAGGTCGGCAGACGGTGGTGGCCGTCTGCAGGAGTTGGTGGAGGTCAGCGGAACTATAGGACCGGGGTCGGGCGGTGACCCGCCGGTACCGAACCGGGGAGCAGATTGAAGCCAAGCACCAAGGCAGGGTACTCAGACCCCGACTAGGCTAGGAGCCGCCGTAAAGGTCAAATTCTCTAATTGCGGTCTGGACCTCAAGGGTTCATTCCCAACCAAGTCCCGTCAGAAGGCAACAGCCCAACCCGGCCGGATAAAAGCCACCGCCAAGGGCCAGAGATCCAAGGGCCAGCACCTGCGGGCAAAACGGGCTCTCCCGACACGTACACGCCGGGGAGCGGACTACCCGTGGGAAGCCATAGGAGTCAAACACACATACAGGTGCAGGAAACGACAGCCACCATCAACCCGTCCGGGGAGAGTGAGAACACCACAGCCGGCTGGGGGCCCCGTCCATTCAGCTGTTTGGTTTACCAGCGACTCTGTCCTTCTGTGTCTGAGTGAGTACAACAGTGCCATCCGGCACCACGCTGCACCGCAACGTTGCACCCGCGCCCACGCTGCCTCCTCGCATCCGGCCCCTGCATCTATACTTTCCCTCCCCAACCGGGGCCCCGGGACCAACAAGCCCTACCCACGGAGGGGCTAACACCTCAGCTTCTCTCCGCCATCGCTCCCGGGAACCCCCGTCACCAGCAGCGGTGGTGCCCAACCATCACCACAACCCCGTGGGTGGCGTCTCGACCTACATCCCACCACAAACCTCCCCTTTTCACTCGTGGGCGCGGAGGCACTGCTCGAGCCCCCGAGGAGCAGCAGCACCGGACCCGAGCACCAGCGAACCCCCAGGCGAGCGGCGTTCCCAACCCCTCCGCCCGTGACAACTTGGCGTCACGAACGGCTATGTGGGCTCATTATACTGTATGGAGGGCTATGTGGGCTCATTATACTGTATGGAGGGCCATGTGGGCTCATTATACTGTACGGAGGGCTATGTGGGATCATTATACTGTACGGACGGCTATGTGGGATCATTATACTGTATGGAGGGCTATGTATACTTTGAGAATTGACATTCCTTATGTGATACAAAGATACTTTCTTCTTTGTCAGAGAGTTGAGGATCACATTACTCTTTGTAATCAACTTAGAATTCGCAAAATGGGTTTTATACTCTACAGAACCCTTTAAACTTATTATTAAGAAGTTGTCCCAAAGCCATCCAATCCATCGTTTTCATGACGCCTCTGATTTCCATCTGGTCTGGAAAGTTGTATATCGACTCTTCTAAGGAGCTGAAATGAAAACCATATTGTTCATCATCAACTTTTCCCAGAAACATATGTAACCGAGACTGAGCCGAGACCACAGATACAAACATGTGCATGTGACCGGTACAAAACTTTTTAGAAATGTTAATTAATGGCCATCACTTGGTTTTACTTTTTCACCTTTGTTCGCTTGCATTCAGGTGATGTGCAGAAGAAATATGCAGCGGCTGGTTGTGCTAAAACTAACGTCTGTATTATTAGATATTCAGCGCTTGTGGGGACGAGAGTTGGAAAATTTAATAGCCTGACTTGCACTGAGGGGAACAGAATATTCTTTCCCAAATAAGAGCTCTCTAAGATTTGGCAAATACAGATGCAAATCACATGAAGCCATGCATTGCTTTCTGGATATATAAAAATTGCATCTAAAATACAAAATAAAATAGCTCTAAAATTTGCATTTGTTTTAGTATTTCTTCATATATGTGAAGCGATGGCCGAGAGGACCACCGCAGTGCAGAGTAGGTTACAGTACACAAGACGAGGTGCGAACAAAAAGGGTGTATTTATTAATAGGCGGGGAAAGATGTGGAGAAGGCAGGTCAGGCATGGGGTATACAGTGGCAAAACGTAATTTAACACCACTTTTGTATTCTCTAGCTGGTCCGCTCAATAGCACGGTGCTCCAACTATTACAGGTTCAAGAAACACAAAAACAGTCAGGTACAATGCTTCTCTGCACGTAACCTCTCTGGTCTCTGCTAAACGGGCCACACGGATGCCGTGTTCTACCTACTGAAGCCTACTTTAGCCCCTAGTATGTGCACAATATTCAACTCACAGTGATGCTGGGGACGTGGATCCAGTCTCGGGGGCCCCCAACAACAGTCTCATCTGAAGGTGCGCACTTCTCCTGGGCCGGGTTAAGGAGATCAAAATCTTCTTCTTCTGTCCGATTACTCGCTGGTTCCCTGGGATATGTGAGTCTCTCTCTCGATTCAGAAGAAAAACTCCAATCCTCCGAGACACACCGGCTGTGTGTTCCTTCACACGCTTCTAAAATCAAAACAGAAACTCACTTCTCTTCTTACACTCGGGCTGTCCATTAGCACACTTTCTGCAGGGGGAGCAGAACATTCCATTACCCCTCAACACGGGGAGGTTTCTGTCTCTTAAAGTGGCAGTGTGTTTCTTATTGTCCATAGCAGTAGCACCCCCCAATATGCCTCCCCACTTAATGATGGTCGTGCTCGGCCATCACAGCTTCGAGCCCACTGTGTTTTGAAGGAAGGTTCAAACCTGTAGAGGAGACAACAATGGCAGTACAGCAGACCTAGTACATTGTTCAACATATCGGATTGGTGGAACCCCTGCAGTAGACCTCTGAGATCTTCTAAGATCTTGACTATCAGGCCCGGCTTGACTAGCTTCCGGAGGAACACTTGCTATGGGAGCTGCAGTGGAGTCTTGGCTGGTCTCTTCTGCCCGTGGTGGTAGTGGCTCATCCATGGGATCTCCGTTTCCGGAAGGCTGAGGGTCCCCCCCTGCATCGGGGACTGTCCACCAGTCATCATCGACTTCCCACACAGATGACGTTAATTCAGGGAGTGGGGCAGAGACTGCAGGAGATCTTGGCATAGAAAGAGATTCAGACCGGCATGGTCGCAACATATTTCTGTGTAGTACTCTAGGGCCGGACGCTCCATTCTCAATTTGCACCTTGTAGACCGGGCCGTCAGCATACACCCGTTCGATTACTCTGTAGGGTTGAACTTCCCATCTTTCACTCAGTTTACCCTTAGGGCATTTCTATCTGACTAACACTCGATCTCCAGGTTGAAGCGGTATCTCTTGAATCAGTTTAGGGCTCATATGTGCTTTCTTCTGTAGCTGTTAACAAGCCAACCGACGTATCGTCTACAATCGTTGTCGATGTTCTTTCACCCACGAAGTGACAGTTCGTTCCATGAAATCCTCTGGCTGCTCAAAATTCAGCTCGATGATTTCTCACCCAACTCTTCCAAACAGCAGTAGATATGGGGTGTAACCTGTAGTGGAGTGAACTCGGTTATTGTAGGCCCAGACCAGTTCTGCCAGGTAATCCGGCCAACATGCCTTCTTATCTTCCTCTAATGTTCTCAGCATTTGAAGTAGAGTTCGGTTGAAGCGTTCACATGCTCCATTGCCTTGGGGATGGTAAGGTGTAGTCCGAGATCGCTCGATGTCATACATACGACATAATTCCTCCATCACCTTGCCTTGAAAACATGCACCTTGATCGGAGTGGATCCGCTTCGGGCATCCATACCCCCAGATGAAGTCTTGGCAGATGGCCCGTGCCGCCGACTCAGCAGTCTGATCTCTAGTTGGGGTGACTACAGCGGACTTGGAGAAATGGTCGGTCATAACCAAACAGTATTGTAGTCCCCGAGTGGAGTGTCCCACGAGGAGATAATCAATCATCAACAGTTCTAGCGGTTCTTTGGTCTATATGGTCTGAACGGGTGCCCTTTGTTCGGTGCTTTTAACGAGGTCGCATACTCGACATTGCCGGCAAACCTCTTCCACCACAGACTCCAACCTGGGGCAGTACACGTACTGCTGTAACCATTGGTAGGTCTTTGCAGGTCCGAAGTGAGCGCCAAACTCGTGAGCTTCCTTAGCTACCTCTTGAGCCATTTTTCCGGGGATGACCACCTGCCATCTTACTTCTATATCTTTTGGCTGTTGTCTCTTACGATATAACACTGATCCATGAACTTCCAGTCTATCCCACTGGTGTAAGACATTCTTCATCTCGGCGTCCAGGTTAGCCCTTTCTTGTTTGTCTAGGTTCTGCTTCTCAGTTAATCCAGTGTTTCATCTGTTGCAGCCCTTCGTCTGCATCTTGAGCACGTCCCCATTCTTCATTGGTTCTCTCCAGGGACCGGGGCAGTGTGCAAGCCTGCCTACTCAACTGGGACGCAACCACCGAGGGCCCAAACTTGCTAAAGTCTGGCGTTTCTTCCTCCTCTAATCGTTCATCGAGATCCCCCACTGGGGTCTCCACCGTCACTCTTGACAGCCCATCCGCATTTGCGTTTTCGGTAGCAGGGCGATAACAGATGGTAAAGTCAAACTTTGCAAGGCGAGCCACCCACCGTTGTTCCAAGGCTCCCAATTTGGTATTCTCAAGGTGGGCCAGAGGATTATTGTCTGTCCGGACCTGGATCTTGGTTCCTGTCAAGAAGCCAGCAAATTTCTCTGTCATGGCCCACACTAGGGCCAGGTGCTCTAGTCGAAAGGAGCTGTAATTGTGGGGGTTTCTTTCGCTGTCCCGCAGGGACCTACTGGCGTAGCCAATGACTCTCTCATGTCCATTTTGCATCTGAGACAATATGGCACCGAGTCCATAAAGGCTACCATCTGTGTACAGCAGGAATGGTCGGTTGAAGTCCGCATAGGCCAGTATCGGGGCTGAAGTAAGGGCATTCTTCATAGCCTGAAAAGCCTCATCTTGTCTCTGAGCCCAAGAGATGCCCTGGTTCTTCGACACTCCGGCGGTCCCCCTCAGCAGCTCGTTCAAAGGACCCGCCACCTTTGCGAAGTCTTTGACGAACCGGCGGTAATACCCGGCAAGTCCAAGAAATGCCTTGATTTCCCTCACCGTTCGAGGGACTGGCCACTTCTGAATGGCCGCCACCTTTTCTGCAGAGGGTAGGACTATGACACTGTGTGGCCCAGGTACTCGATCTCTCTCTTGAAGAGGTGGCATTTTTTGGGCTTCACCTTCAGGTTATGAGCCTGCAGTCTCCAAAGTACCTGTCCAAGACGGTCAAGGTGTTCTTTGAACGTGACCGAGAACACGATGATGTCATCCAGATAGATCAGGGTCGCTTCAAAATTTAGGTCTCCCAAGCACTTTTCCATCAGCCGTTGAAACGTGCCCGGAGCATTGGAGAGTCCGAAGGGCATCCGGTTAAACTCAAACAATCCCATCGGGAGGATGAACGCGGTCTTGGCTTTGTCTTTTTCCGCCACAGGTATTTGCCAGTACCCACTTGCTAGATCCAAGGTGGAGAAGTATTTGGCCTTCCCCAAGGCCGTCAAGGATTCTTTGATTCGTGGTAATGGGTACGAGTCGTGAACGGTACAAGCGTTGAGTTTTCTGTAGTCTACACAGAACCGGATGGTTCCATCCTTTTTCTTGACGGTATCACCGGGGCCGCCCAAGGGCTCTGGCTGCCCTGCACTATTCCTGAATCCAGCATCTGCTTCAGTAACGTCTTTACCTCTTGGTACATCTTGGGAGGGATCTGTCGGTACCGTTCTCGAATCGGACGAGCTTCCCCGGTCGGTATCTCATGCATGGTGGCTTCAGTGCAGCCGAAATCTTCAGCGTGGCGAGCGAATGCGGCCTGGTTCTCCCACAGCATAGCTTCTACTGCTTGCACACGCTCAGGGCCCAGCGAATTCACATCCACTTCCATCTGATCAAGGATGGCCTTTCCACTCCATTCTGGGGATGGCATCTCTTTGGCCCTCACAGAGACTGCTAGGGTCCACCCCACACCTTCTATCGGCGATAAGGATATCTCTTTATGACTCATTACCTCGCCTTTATGTACGTACACCAGGGCCAGATCCGTCCCTCGAGGTAAGGTGGCCTCACCGGGGCCCACATTCAAGGCTCTGATAGGGGCGCGTCCTTGTTGGACCAAAGCTACCGTACGAGCTATCATAACTTCCTGGTCCACTCTTCCGGTTGCTACAGGCTGAACAATCACTTCTATCCCATCGAGATTGCGATAGGTTCCCACTGGGAGGTGTAATATACTTTCTCGGCCGGGAGGCAGGATTATAGGTTCCTTCCCAGGAGCCCTGATGACCCCTACCGTCTGATGAGATGGCACACTCTTCTGCGTCCCACAGACGCGGATCAGCCGTTGAAGTGATTCCTGTGTAGGCTTATGTGTAGTAGCTTGCTTCCAGTATCCGGGTCCCTGTTTGGTGAACATAATCTGATCTAATTCACGTAGGACATTCATCCCCAATATTACAGGTACATCTTCGTTGATGGGCTCGGGGACTAGTAGGATCCCTTTTTTCCCCACTTCTTGCCCACAGATTCGAACATTCATCCACACAACTCCTGTGACCGGGATCGGTTGTTGATTAGCAGCAATCACCCGGATCAGGGTCTCTTTCTCTGACCTGGCCAGTGTCTGGAAATGTTGATTGAAATATGCTTCTGGCATCGTCGTCACTTGTGACCCAGTATCTATCAAGCAATTCACTGGGACACTCTCGAATTCAGCACATAGGATGGGACAACCAGCGATCAAATGTTCATTATGATACGGAGCGGCCTCCCTTCTCGCCTCCCCCGCAGAGTGCCGCACTACTGCAGGGGTTGGTAGTTTAACGATGGCTTCCGTTGGCTTTGAGTGTTATTCCGGCACCCCCTGGCAATATGCCCCCGACCTCCACATCCCCAGCAGTGGATGTCTTCTCCTCACTGGGGAATACCTCGTGCCTCTGGTGGCTGACGAGAGGAAGCCTGCAGCCTCCAGACCCCATTAGTAGAGCCGAGGAATTATTGCATGAGTATGATGGGCCAGGTTGGAAGGAGGAGGATGCAGCTGGGTAGGGATGTTCACCAGACAAGTCCCTCATTCTTTGCTCCATCTGGGTCAGCTTCTCCTGTACGTTGAGAACGGATTTCTGTAAATCTTGCACCACCTGGACCAGTCCCACCTGGCAGTTTGGGTCCACTCTGGAGGTGGCGGTTTGGACGCGCACCATCCCAGATGCGTAACTTTCTTCTTTACTTCGGGCTACAGCTTCTGCTAGGATTTGACGAAAAGTAAGAGCCGGATTCGCTCGGACCCGTTCTGCCAGGGCTCGCCGCAAGGATACGCTATGCAATCCCAGAATAAACTGTTCCCGGAGTATCCGGTCGGTAGAGCCTATGCCGCCGAGTCCATCTGACTCCTTTCTCTGGACCTCCGCTAACACTTCTTGTAGTGCTGTTGCATACTGAGAGATCCCTTCTTCTTCCCGCTGCAGCCTCGAAAAAAATTTGGCGCGAAGATGTCCCGCGCTAGCAGTCTCGGCGTAGATCTCTTCCAAGAATCCAACTAACTCTTTCAGGGTACTACGAGTGGGTTCTGGTTGTAGACAGACATTTCTACATGCTTCTCCCTCTAGGGCAGTCAAAGCGATGTCCACCTCAAGCTCTGGGCCGATGTTATACACTTTCAGGGTGCTCTGCAGCCGGGACACCCAGTCGCACAGTGCCATGTTATTGCCATCGAATTTTGGTAGCACACTAAATATGGTGCCCATTGGAAGTGTCCTTGCAGGGGTGCCACCATTGCCCACAGCAGCCCCATTAATATTAGCGTTCCCGCCGTTGCTGTCTGCTGCCTCCATCTTGGTGACCGTACCCTGCTCGCAGCGCCACTTAAAGCGATGGCCGAGAGGACCACCGCAGTGCAGAGTAGGTTACAGTACACAAGACGAGGTGCGAACAACAAGGGTGTATTTATTAACAGGCGGGGAAAGATGTGGAGAAGGCAGGTTCAGGCACGGGGTATACAGTGGCAAAACCTGATTTAACAACACTTTTGTATTCTCTAGCTGGTCCGCTCAATAGCACGGTGCTCCAACTATTACAGGTTCAAGAAACACAAAAACAGTCAGGTACAATGCTACTCTACACGTAACCTCTCTGGCCTCTGCTAAACGGGCCACACGGATGCCGTGTTCTACCTACTGAAGCCTACTTTAGCCCCTAGTATGTGCACAATATCTCACAGTGATGCTGGAGACGTGGATCCAGTCCCGGGGGCCCCCCAACAACAGTCTCATCCGGAGGTGCGCACGTCTCCTGGGCCGGGTTAAGGAGATCAAAATCTTCTTCTTGCGTCCGATTACTTGCTGGTTCCCTGGGATATGTGAGTCTCTCTCTCGATTCAGAAGAAAAACTCCAATCCTCTGAGACACACCGGCTGTGTGTTCCTTCACACGCTTCTCAAAGGAAAACAGAAACTCACTTCTCTTCTTACACTCGGGCTGTCCATTAGCACACTTTCTGCAGGGGGAGCAGAACATTCCATTACCCCTCAACGCAGGGAGGTTTCTGTCTCTTAAAGTGGCAGCGTGTTTCTTATTGTCCATAGCAGTAGCACCCCCCAATACAGTTAGGTCCAGAAATATTTGGACAGTGACACAATTTTCGCGAGTTGGGCTCTGCATGCCACCACATTGGATTTGAATTGAAACCTCTACAACAGAATTCAAATGCAGATTGTAATGTTTAATTTGAAGGTTTGAACAAAAATATCTGATAGAAATTGTAGGAATTGTACACATTTCTTTACAAACACTCCACATTTTAGGAGGTCAAAAGTAATTGGACAAATAAACCAAACCCAAACAAAATATTTTTATTTTCAATATTTTGTTGCGAATCCTTTGGAGGCAATCACTGCCTTAAGTCTGGAACCCATGGACATCACCAAACGCTGGGTTTCCTCCTTCTTAATGCTTTGCCAGGCCTTTACAGCCGCAGCCTTCAGGTCTTGCTTGTTTGTGGGTCTTTCCGTCTTAAGTCTGGATTTGAGCAAGTGAAATGCATGCTCAATTGGGTTAAGATCTGGTGATTGACTTGGCCATTGCAGAATGTTCCACTTTTTTTCACTCATGAACTCCTGGGTAGCTTTGGCTGTATGCTTGTGGTCATTGTCCATCTGTACTATGAAGCGCCGTCCGATCAACTTTGCAGCATTTGGCTGAATCTGGGCTGAAAGTATATCCCGGTACACTTCAGAATTCATCTGGCTACTCTTGTCTGCTGTTATGTCATCAATAAACACAAGTGACCCAGTGCCATTGAAAGCCATGCATGCCCATGCCATCACGTTGCCTCCACCATGTTTTACAGAGGATGTGGTGTGCCTTGGATCATGTGCCGTTCCCTTTCTTCTCCAAACTTTTTTCTTCCCATCATTCTGGTACAGGTTGATGTTTGTCTCATCTGTCCATAGAATACTTTTCCAGAACTGAGCTGGCTTCATGAAGTGTTTTTCAGCAAATTTAACTCTGGCCTGTCTATTTTTGGAATTGATGAATGGTTTGCATCTAGATGTGAACCCTTTGTATTTACTTTCATGGAGTCTTCTCTTTACTGTTGACTTAGAGACAGATACACCTACTTCACTGAGAGTGTTCTGGACTTCAGTTGATGTTGTGAACGGGTTCTTCTTCACCAAAGAAAGTATGCGGCGATGATCCACCACTGTTGTCATCCGTGGACGCCCAGGCCTTTTTGAGTTCCCAAGCTCACCTGTCAATTCCTTTTTTCTCAGAATGTACCTGACTGTTGATTTTGCTACTCCAAGCATGTCTGCTATCTCTCTGATGGATTTTTTCTTTTTTTCAGCCTCAGGATGTTCTGCTTCACCTCAATTGAGAGTTCCTTAGACCGCATGTTGTCTGGTCACAGCAACAGCTTCCAAATGAAAAACCACACACCTGTAATCAACCCCAGACCTTTTAACTACTTCATCGATTACAGGTTAACGAGGGAGACGCCTTCAGAGTTAATTGCAGCCCTTAGAGTCCCTTGTCCAATTACTTTTGGTCCCTTGAAAAAGAGGAGGCTATGCATTACAGAGCTATGATTCCTAAACCCTTTCTCCGATTTGGATGTGAAAACTCTCATATTGCAGCTGGGAGTGTGCACTTTCAGCCCATATTATATATATAATTGTATTTCTGAACATGTTTTTGTAAACAGCTAAAATAACAAAACTTGTGTCACTGTCCAAATATTTCTGGACCTAACTGTATATGCAGCCGAATATGTATTTATGGCAAAATTCTGCCACCTACTTTGTGACTTTCATGGACCAAGGTCACAACTCAACAAAACAAAAAAAAATCTGGCATTCTGTGATGTAGGGATCATGATCAGTGGTGTCACCAGAGTCCGATGAGCCCCTGTGCAAAGATTTATCTGTCCCCCCCCCCATTTGGGCTAATGTAACATTCTAAATCCTTTAAAGACATACAAGTTTCCCCCACCCCTTAATTGTGTTTTAATGACCCCCCCTCCTGTACTAATGTCCCCTCAGTATGACCCCATCATGTCTCTATCCTGGTATATATGTCCCTATCATGGCCCATCCTTGAATATATGTCTCCATTATGGCCCCATTCTAGTGTAAGTCCCCATCATAGTCCCACCCTGGTGTTTATGACCTCATTACGTTCACATTTTGGTATATATGTCCCCATCATTGCCCCAGCCTTGTATATTTCCACACCCTGGTATGTAGGTATATATGGCCCCATCATGGTATATTATACCTGTGACCATGATTGTTATGCCCCTGATCATGATCACAAGTCACACATAGGAAAGGCCATTTTGAGGCCCCGAATTTGTAACACTTTTAAGGTTTGTGTTGTGAATTGAACCCTGTCATGGGTTTTTCATATCCCAAATGTCTTCTTTAGTAAACAGATGTGGTGATGGGACTTGTTTTAAAGCTATTATTTTGATCAAACAAGAAAACTCGGGCACATTTTGTACATATATTGTTTATATTTTGAAGTGATTAGTTACTTTATAGAACACTAAAGTAGAAAAATCAGAGATGTTGACTTTGGCTGTGTCACAATGTGACTGTAGAGTGATGAGGGACAGGGGCTCCTGTGCTGCGCTCACACTAGAGGAACCAAGGATACCCCTAACATCAGGTTTACTTCTAATAGTGGAGATGCCTGAGTCACATGCCTGGCTATGCTCTTGACCAGAACTAATCAGACTGCAATCAATCACAGCTGCCGGTGGGCGGGGGAAGCAGTGAATATGTATGAGGCTAATGAGCGGCCCGGAAGTGACAGAGAAGCCGTGGAGCAGATACAGCAGTGCAAGTGCCTAGGTAGGTATAGCACGCAAACGTTATTATTTTTTTCTTTATTTTTACTTTATTTTTATATTACCAGGGTGCCAGGCCCAGCACTCAGGTCCGTTTGAACCTGCGGGGTTCTGATTTTAGAATCCGGGTCCACCCATCACTATTTTTCACCCATTGAATATAAAAACATATTGTCAGAAACGCATGCATTTTTGGATGCATTTTTGAGCTTTTATATGACCACAGGATGAAACTCTGTGGTCACCACAACGATGCAGCGTGCACACATAGCCTTAAGGTGACTGTAGGATTTAGGTTAGAAAAAACACTAGTAATCTAAATACTATGAACCATCCTGAGCATAAGTAATACAAAAAAATAATTTTCCAAAATAACCACTGTAAGTAGAAGTTTTAAAAAGAAATAAGGAGACAATAGATCTCTGATTGGCTGCTCTACAAACCAATTGCATGAGGCTCCTCCTCCTAGGAGCCATAATCTGAGTTTATTTGTTTTCAAAGGAATAATAGATCAGTCACGTGCCTAAAGGGCCCATTACACGCTACCATATATCTAACGGTATTTCATCGGGGTCACGTCGATAGTGACGCACATCTGTCATCGTTTGTCATATTGTAGCGTGTGACAGCTATGAGCGACTGTGATCGAGCAAAAATACTCACCTTATCGTTGCTCGTTGACACGTCGTTCATTTTCAAAATATCGATCAATTTCCAGGATGCAGGTTGTTCGTAGTTCCCGAAGCTGCACACATCGCTCCGTGTGACACCCCGGGAACAATGAACACAGCTTACCTGCGTCCTCCGGCAAAGCGGAAGGAAGGATGTGGGCGGGATATTACGTCCCTCTCATCTCCGCCCCTCCGCTTCGATTGGCCGGCCACTGTGTGACGTCGCGGTGACGCCAAACATCCCTCCCCCTTCAGGAAGTGGATGTTCACCGCCCACAGCGAGGTCGTTCAGGAGGTAAGTACATGTGATGGGGGTTATCAACTTTGTGCGACACGGGCAACAAATTGCCCGTGCTGCACAAACGATGGGGGCGGTTGAGATTGCACGAGAAACTGACGCGTATAACGGGCCCTTTATGCCATTGAAAGAAATTTGCATTCTGTTATCTGCTTTGATATTTAATGTAATGATAACAATGGGTAACGAAATTTTTGCTGCGCCCAGAAAAATACTTGTTCTTATTTAATTCAAGTGTGCTGATTAGAGATGAGCGAACCAGCCGCGGTTCGGCTCGAGCTCAGTTCGACGAACCGAGGTCCCGTTCGAGTTCGGTTCGGCGAACGTTCGACGAACCGAACTCGAACCAATAGGAAAGAATGGGAAGCAATCACAAACACATAAAAACGCATTATAAATGTACACATACAGATAATAAACATTGCCATAACACTTACCGGTGCCCGCGATGCGTCCTGCACTCTGTCTCCTGTCACTATTCCTTCCGATGATCGCTGCGTTCTCCCGATAACCAGCACTGACAGGACCTTCCGTGACGTCGTCAAAATAGCCATGTGACCAGTCACGTGGCTATTATCTCATTGGCTACAGACTGGTCACATGGCTTTGATGTCATGTCCTGTCCTAGGTCCTGTCATTGCACTCTCCGGTACACGGTGCACATTTGTGTATCGCCGTGTACCGGCGACATGCTCTAGCACACGGTCGACTCCCCGTTCCATTAGGGACCGGCTGACACAGCCGGTCTTTAACGGAGATCACCGTTGCCATAGCAACGCAGTTAGCGGTGACGTCACCGCTAACCGCGGCTCCGGGAATCACATGATCGGAGCACCGTTGCTGCTACCGCTAACAGCCAGCAGCACTGATCTCTCACGGAGTGAAGGCTGCACGCTGCTTCCCGTGCAGCCTTCACGGAGTGAAGGCTGCACGGGAAGCAGCGTCTTCCCCCATGCAGCAGTGATGGAGCAGAGCTGCATTTGTTGAACGAGAAAGACAGAAGACCATGGATCGTGGAGGGCTGACAGTGAGTAATAAACATGGAGTCTCTAATGTGTCTGTGTATTTATTTCTATTAAAGTATTTTTTCTCTGTGTGGTGTCTTTTTTTTAACCCTTTATTGGAGATTCTTAATGGCCGGGTCAAACGTGCCTGACATTAAGAATCTCTGGCTTAATACTAGCTAGTAAAACAAAGCTAGTATTAACTCATTATTACCCAGCAAGCCACCCGGCTTCAGGGCTGTTGGAAGAGTTGGATACAGCGCCAGATGATGGCGCTTCTATGAAAGCGCCATTTTCTGGGGCGGCTGCGGACTGCAATTCGCAGCTGAGGCGCCCAGAAACCTCGGGCTAACCTGTGCTGCGGATTCCAATCCCCAGCTGCCTAGTTGTACCTGGCTGGAAACAAAAATGGGGCGAAGCCCACGTCATTTGTTTTTTAATTATTTCATGAAATAAGTGAAATAATTAAAAAAAACGGGCTTCCCTATATTTTTGGTTCCCAGCCGGGTACAAATAGGCAACTGGGGGTTGGAGGCAGCCCGTGGCTGCCTGCTGTACCTGGCTAGCATACAAAAATATGGCGAAGCCCACGTCATTTTTTTGGTGGGCAAAAAACTTCTGCATACAGTCCTGGATGGAGTATGCTGATCCTTGTAGTTCTGCAGCTGCTGTCTGCTCTTCTCCATACAGACAGACAGCAGCTGTAGAACTACAAGGCTCAGCATACTCCATCCAGGACTGTATGCAGGAGTTTTTTGCCCCCTGAAAAAATTATGTGGGCTTCGCCATATTTTTTATGCCAGCCAGGTACAGCAGGCAGGTACGGCTGCCCCCAACCCCCAGTTGCCTATTTGTACCCGGCTGGGAACCAAAAATAAAGGGAAGCCCTTTTTTATTATTTCATGAATTTCATGAAATAATTAGAAAACAAATGACGTAGGCTTCGCCCCATTTTTGTGTCCAGCCAGGTACAACTAGGCAGCTGGGGATTGGAATCTGCAGCACAGGTTGGCCTGAGGTTTCTGGGCCCCACTGCTGCGAATTGCAGTCTGCAGCCGCCTCAGAAAATGGCACTTTCATAGAAGCGACATCTTCTGGCGCTGTATCCAACTCTTCCAGCACCTGCCTGCTATACCTGGCTAGCATACAAAAATATGGCGAAGCTCAAGTTTTTTGGCAAAAAAAATAAAAAATGTTTCCCTGGATTTTCCATTGCCAGTGAAGGTAACACCAAGCAGTGGGGGTTAGCAGCCAATAGCTGCTTGGATTACCCTTAGCTAGCAATACAAAAAATGCAGCGGGAGCCCATATATATTTTTTTTAATTATTTATTTAATTATCTAAAAACAAAATGGGCTTCCCTGTATTTTGATTGCTGGACATCACATTGCTGGAAAAATAAATCTTTTAAATAAAATGACGTAGCGCTCCGCAGTATTTTTGATTCTCAGCGCAGATAAAGCAGACAGCTATGGGTTGCCACCCCCATCTGCCTGCCGTTACCTTGGTTGGCAATCAAAATACAGGAAAGCCCATTAATTTTTTCTATTTAAAAAATAGTTAAAAAAAATGACGTTGGGTCCCCCCATTTTTGATAGCCAGCTAGGGTAAAGCAGACGGCTGTAGCCTGAAAACCACAGCTGGCAGCTTTACTGTGGTTGGGGATCCAATGTGGAGGTCCCCCCAGGCTCTTTTTTTATAATTATTTTATAAATATTAATAATTACACAAAAAAAGTAGGGTCCCCCCCAAATTGGATCACCAGCCAAGGTAAAGCGGACAGCTGTGGTCTGGTATTCTCAGGGTGGGAAGGTCCATAGTTATTGGGCCTTCACAGCCTAAAAATAGCAGGCCACAGGCACCCCAGACGTGGCGCATCCACTAGATGCGCCAATCCTGGCGCTTCACCCCAGCTCATCCCGTGCCCTGTTGCAGTGGCAAACGGGGTAATAAATCGGGTTGATACTAGCTGTAAAGTCGCCTGAGATCAAGCCCAGCAGTTTGTGATGTCATGGCGTCTATTAGATACCCAACATCATAAACTGTCAGTATTAACAAAAAAAATCGACAAAAGAAATTTATTTGAAAAAACAGTCCCCAAAAGATTCCCTCTTTCACCAATTTATTGTAAGAAAAAAAATAAAGGGGTCCCACGACGACTCTGGACCGTCTAGAATATGGGGGGAGACACTCAGGGAACGTATCCCCCATTTTCTAGGAGTGCAGACCCTTCATGTGAGGAGTGTGGGTGCAATGAATCTGCACTCACTCTCCCCGGGTCCAAAGCAGCAGAGTCCATGTCGTAATGGTTGCTACCAAAGCTGCAATGCCCTGCTCATGAGGTAAGGGCATGCCTAATCAGGAGAACTATTCTACATTTCCAAATATTGGTATTTGCTGATATTATTGCTATTCCACCTACTATATATTGGGGATAGGATCTTGGAGATGGAATACCCCTTTAAGTCCAGTTATCTAGCTGAAAGAATACTTAACAGAGCTCGCTATTTAGATGTGTTTTCTTGTGGCATATAACGGACTCTCATGTTTGGTAGTCGTTCAGCAGGGAAACTATAAAAGCAAATCCCTCAATTTGGAAATGTTGTATATAGCTCTCCTGATCAATTATGTTCCTTACCTCATGAGCAGGGCATTGCAGTAATAATAATAATTTATTCATTTATATAGCATTATTAATTCCATAGCGCTGTATCTCTTTGGAGTGTGGGAGGAAACCGGAGTACCCAGAGGAAACCCACGAAAACACAGGGAAAACATACAAACTCCTTGCAGATGGTGCCCTTGGTGGGAATTGAACCCAGGACCTCAGCGCTGCAAGACTGCAGTGCTAACCACTGAGCCACCGTGCCGCCCATTTAGCTTTCAGATGCATAACCACCACTCACTGTGTCTGAACACAGGAAGCTGAGCTGACAGCCGCTCTGTGCATGCGGCAGCGTCTATTGTGAAGGAGAGGGCCGTGGGGGGATCAACGCTACACAGGTACCGTGGGACACCGGGGAACACCGGTGGGGTTATATGGGGTGACCTGGCAGGGCCTGGGGAGGAGTTTTCTGTCGCATGTGTCATGGCACATGCGACAGAAATCAGAGGAGTAGGGTGAATGCGGCCGGCGCGCTGCTGTGCGTGCGGCCATCTTGGATTTCTGGGAGGGCATCAGGGGGGGCACTTTGGCGACACCGGGGGACCGGAGGGGACCGGGGAGGAGATTTATCATGTTTGTTCATGCCAGATGGGAGATAAATAATTTTTTACCGACACTGTCATTTACTGTAACGTGATCATCGGTGTACGGTGTATACCTGTGATCACGTGAGCGGGGACCGGAAAAACCGTCCTGAATCATGATCTTCAGGGTCTCAGCTACTCCCTGAAACACCGGAGATTTTATGACGCTGGGGGGCGTTATTCACTTATTTCTGCCTGCTGTTTATAAACGGCAGATCAGAATAAGGCTACATTAACACGACCGATCCATTTTTTTACGGTCTGCAAAAAACAGTCCGTTTTTTTTCACAGGTGCATCTGTGTGGCATCCATTTTCCGTTCTGTAGACGGTCTGTATGTCATCTGTTTGTCATCCGTGTGCCTTCCGTTTTTTTTGTGTACTGCAAAAAACTGAAGGAGGGAAAATACATAAATTTACCCAGGATCCATAGCTTCAACCTACATGAGACGGTCACATGTCCACTCCAGTGCCATTTTCTACTGCTTTTCACAGCGTAGAGCGCTCTGGTGATTTTCTTGTGCTTGTGCACTTAATATCAGTCTTTTCTGTCATTATAATGGCAGAAAGACACATAATGTCCCACTCTCCTGCATTTTGTAATTTTGCACCCTTTCGTGTCTTTCATGTGGCACTAAGGGGTGCTTAGCTTTATATTTAGCCAAAAAAAATGAAAAAAAAAAAAGACGTAGGGTTCCCCCTATTTTTGTAGTCAGCTAGGGTAAAGCAGACGGCTGCAGCCTGCAGACCACAGCTGGCAGCTTCACCTTGGCTGGTAATCCAAAACTGAGGGCAGCCCACGCTGTTATTTTAAATTAAATAAATAATTTAAAAAAAAAACCACGTAGGGGTCCCCCCAAAATTGGATCACCAGCCAAGGTAAAGCAGACAGCTGGGGTCTGATATTCTCAGACTAGGGAGGTCCATGGTTATTGGACTCCCCCCAGCCTAAAAATAGCAGGCCGCAGCCGCCCCAGAAGTGGCGCATCCATTAGATGCGCCAATCCTGGTGCTTCGCCCCAGCTCATCCCGTGCCCTGGTGTGGTGGCAAACGGGGTAATATATGGGGTTAATACCAGATGTGTAATGTCACCTGGCATCAAGCCCTGGGGTTGGTGAGGACTGTCCCAGTCAATGAAGAGCAGGATGTTCCCCATTGGCTGGGAGAGCAGTGCAGTGACCTGAGCTAACATCAATAGGTCAGCCCAGGTCACTGCAGGGCATGACAAGTGCTGCTGTCAGCGAGGTACATTACCTGCGCTGATCTCCTGCACTGCTGACAGCACCTGTCACTGAGTTCAATGACCTTCACAGCCAAGTATCGCGAGAGGCCCGTGACGTCACCGCTAGTCAGTCTCAGGTCGGAAGCGAGAGAAGGTGATGTGACAAGCGGCGGCCATGGAGGACAGTGACAGCGCTGAGGTCGGGACTTCATCACCGCAGGTAAGCCGAGCGGGACCATGTGTGCAGAGTGCCAGGTGGGCGGAGCCTAGCGGGGTAATGTGTGCAGAGTGCCAGGTGTGCAGAGTGCCAGGTGGGCGGAGCCTAGTGGAGTAATGTGTGCAGAGTGCCAGGTGGGCGGAGCCTAGTGGGGTAATGTGTGCAGAGTGCCAGGTGTGCAGAGTGCAGGTGGGCGGAGCCTAGCGGGACCATGTGTGCAGATTGCCAGGTGTGCAGAGTGCCAGGTGGGCGGAGCCTAGTGGGACCATGTGTGCAGAGTGCCAGGTGGGCGGAGCCATGTGTGCTGGCGGCGGAGTGAGAAGTGGGTGGAGCCTAGCGGGGTCATGTGGTGCTGAGGACGTCAGTGTCGTGGACTGCATGGCTGGGGACAGGTGAGTGTGAGTGTGTGTGTATGTGTGTGTACATGCCGCGTGCTGGAGGGGGCGGAGCGAGCTGAGCGGGGAAGTGTCGACTTCCTGCACACGTAACTAGGATAAATACCGGGTTACTAACCAAAGCGCTTTGCTTGGATACCCGATGTTTATCTTGGTTACCAGCTTCTGGCAGGCTGCCAGCGATGGCTCCTGCACACTGTAGCTGTAAAAAGCCCTGCTTTTTGTTGCTAGAACCGTTCTCGAACGTAACTAGAACTATCAAACTTTAGCAAAAAGCTCGAGTTCTAGTTCGATCTAGAACACCCCCCAAAATCACTCGAACCGCGAACTGGAGAACCGCGAACCGCGAACCGCGCTCAACTCTAGTGCTGATCTCAAATCTGAGATTTATTTTCCTCTGTAAGGTAAAGTTTTTTTGCAATTCAAGATTTTAGGTTTTCATCTTATTGTACAAATTTCAACAGTAAAGACTCATTTACACACAACGATATCACTAACGAGATATCATCGGGGTCACGTTGTTGGTGACGCACATCCGGCCTCGTTAGTGATGTCATTGTGTGTGACACCTTTTTGCCATCAGTAACGTTCGCAAAAAGGTGTCAAATCGTTTGTCGTGTACACGTCATTCATTTTTAAAAAATTGTTCCTCGTTTGGAACGCAGGTTGTTTGTCGTTCCTGCGGCAGCACACATCGCTATGTGTGACACCGCAGGAACGAGGAACAACATCGTACCTGCGGCCGCCGGCAATGAGGAAGGAAGGAGGTGGGCGGGATGTTCCGGCCGCTCATCTCCGCCCCTCCGCTTCTATTGGGCGGCCGCTTAGTGACGCTGCAGTGACGCCAAACTAACCTCCCCCTTAAAGGAGAGATTGTTCGGCGGCCACAGCAACGTCGGTGAACAGGGAATTATGTGGTGCCCCTGAGGCTTCCGTCACCACAGAGACATTGCAGCGCAGCCAGAGGTGTGATGTCCCATCCTGGGTAAGGACAAGGGTACATGCCGGTTCACAGGCAAATTCACACTACACCTATTGTCAGACATATTTTGGGACCAGAGATAGTGGCAGCTACCCCCATGCTGTAGGCTGGGGGGCTGTAAGACCCATCTCTTCTCCCATAGGGTGGGGCCTAGCAACAAGGAAGGTGGGAGATGCCAACTGAAAGTGAGTGTAAGAGCAGGACGTTCAAGGGCAGTGAGTGGAGAGAGGGAGAAGGAGAGGGAGGTAGTTACCTCAGGAGAGTGAAGAGAAAGTGACTGAGCGAGAAGTTTCCTGGTGGAGATCCTGGGGCCCAGCTAGGCCCAGGTGACACCACAGACAGAGAAGAAAGGATTCCAAGGCCACGGAAGGGCTCATTAGCTCGTGGCCTGTTCCACTAGAAGATCGGGTGGAGGGATCTGGCTGCAATCAGGGACGGTCCCCAGACAGAGGGAAGAAAGACATTTCCTCATAAAGTGACACCGAGGGGCGTGGCCTGGCAATGGAGGAGTGAGGACGCTAAAAAATCTTGCTCCCGTGCCTGAACTGTCCCTGAGCCCTATTAATCATACCCACCCAGCAATACAGAAGTAAATGCCGGCTAAAAAGAAGGGGACTGGCGGGGGGACGCTGACAGACTCTCCTGTGCCTCCCTCAGAAAGCATCGCAAGGTTCCTGAGGAGCTCAGCGGGACAGGGCCTGACGCAGACTGACCCCTTCATGGCGGCCGCTGAAGTGTCTGGGGGTCCTTCCCTGCCCCACCACCGCCAGATAGAACGTGCCCAGGGAACCTCCTGGAGAGACGGGAGCCCCCACAAGCCGAACGGAACACAGCGAGCAGAGGTAGGAGCGGACGAGGGACTGCTGCATCAGGGTGCCCCCTCCTTACCTGACATGGCGGCGGTCGCTCGTGGAGAGCACGCTCCCCACAGCAGCAGAGAGACAGAGGACGTCGCAGACACGGCAGCTACTGAACCAGGAATGCAGGCAGAGGGTAAGAAGTGTCAGACATCCCCACAGCCGCAGCAGAGATTATCGGTAACAGCAGCGCCTGTAGCCCTTTCAGAAAATAGGCGGGAACTTCAAAACCTCAGCCCCACTGATAACACACTCTCATATGCTGCTGTGTGTGCGCTCCCTAACAACCTGAACGCTGCTGGTCAACATGAGGCTGCAGACACTGTGACTCTTATCCCTGCTCCTGATAACTCCTCATTGTCCCTGAATAATCAGCTCCTCGGGCAGTCAGAGATAGGATCCCCCTCACTTCATATGTCATTGTCAACATCAAAAAGCAGTGCACTGACAGTGGGGACTCCCTCCTCCCCAGAAAAAGGCTTGACCCCTGCTGTATTTAGATCTTCACCATCTGTCTCAGGGGATGGGGATATGCAGGAGGAAACGCAAGAGGACTGTGTGTGGGATGACCTTAAAGCCAGAATAAGGACCATCCCCACTAGAGAGGAAATGGAAAACTACATCACCAGACTAGAAGCCTCTTACAGAGCAGAATCGGCCTCAATCAGGGGGGAGGTGCAACAACTGTCAGAACGGGTGACGGCGTCTGAATCCTGCACTACATCTATCTCACTGCAACTGAAGGCACAGGCAACAGCATTATCTACACAAGCCCAACAGATAGAACATTTAACAGATCTGCTTGATGAGTTGGAAAACAGAGGAAGGCGAAACAACATTAGGGTAAGGGGCATCCCAGAAACCCTCGCCCCCCAAGATATAGATGAGTCACTGCGGCATCTTTTTAATTCTATATTGGGCCTTCCACGGGACTCCCGTTTGGAATTAGACAGGGCACACAGATCTCTGGGCCCTAAACCAGTTGAAGGTTCTAGTCCACGGGACATAATATGCAAAGTCCATAAATACAAGATAAAAGATGAAATCCTGAGAAAGGCACGGCAGAAGGATCCCATTTTATTCAAGAACACGCCGATTCATTTGTTGCAGGACCTATCTCGGCACACATTACAAAAGCGCAGGGTTCTAAGGCCCTTATTAGATGCCCTGAGACAAAGAAACATCCTCTACTCATGGGGTTTCCCCTTTAAATTGCAAGTCCGGCATGGCGGTTCCTCACATGTGATACAGTCTCCAAGAGATATCCCAGATTTCTGTGAGGCCCTTGGGATACCCGTGGTGCATATCAATGCTTCCGAATGGCCATACGTTCACGGGGTTCCAGGGGTGGAGGCACAGGCTCCTCGGTCGCAGCGGGTCCGTAAGAGAGATCGGGGCCCGCGGCGGCGGAGTGGAGTAAAGACTGGAGCACCATCACCAAGTGGAGACTGAGAGTCCTTGGACTGCCTCAAATGGGATCCACTGAAATGTGGGGAGAGAATGATGGTTTTGCCATTTGGAGCACTTTGGTCTGTGCAGGCGTTGTCACGCACCATTATTTCTAAAGATGGGATTGATAATTTTGATTTCATATCTATATAGAGTTTATAGGGTTCTAGGATCGATGGGTTGGGTACATTAAAGTTCACATATATAACTGAGTTGGGCCGGGGGCCGGTCCGGCGGGGAGCATGCCTCCGTTGAAAGTTCACGTTCCCTTGGGGCTCTACACACTGCAGGCAGGTGTAGAACACACTGGCCCCCAATCGTTCACGGTTAACTTTTGCTCACTCTAAGAGTAAAATTTCATAGATAGGTTATTTGTATAACTAGTCCTTTGTTTGGTATTGTGATTTCTCGAATCTTCTACATCTTCCCTTTTTCTCTTGTATTCCTGAAGTAACCCCCCCCTTTCCCCCCTTTTTTTTCTCTTCTCTCTCTCTTCTTTTTCTTTTTCTTTTCCTCTCCTCCTTCTCTCTTCCCGTTCTCTCCTTCCCCTTTTTTATCTTTGTCCACTTCTCTTCGTCTCCCTTCCCCTATCTTTCCCAGATCCCTTCACGCTCTCTAAAGCCCCTGGACCAACATGACCACCCTCAACTTTAGCTCTATTAACATACGGGGTTTTAATACCCCTCAAAAGCGTTCACAGGTCCTGTATTCTATGCACAAAAAAAGGTTCAGATTCTTCTATTGCAGGAGACACATTTCAAGAAGGATCATGTACCCATACTGCGAGATAGATTTTATCCAGTATGGTTTCACAGTGTTAACCCAGAGGCCAGATCTAAAGGAGTATCGATTGCACTTCATAAACACTTAGTGCACACCATAGTCGACTCCTGTATAGACGAGCAGGGTCGCTATATATTTCTTAAACTGAAGGTCGCAAATTCGATGTTTACAATCGCAAACTGGTACCTACCTAACACTAATCAGATTTCTACCTGTAGGGCCCTTCTGACGCAGCTATCTGATTTTGCAGAGGGGACATTGGTGGTTGGCGGTGACTTCAATTTTACTCTAGACCCAGCCATGGACTCCTCCTCTGGACGCAGCAGTGTCCGCACTAAGGAACTTAGTGCCCTAAAGCGGACTTTTCACGCCCTCCGACTGATTGATGTATGGAGAATCCTAAACCCCCAAGGTAAGGACTACACATATTATTCCCCACCACACAACTCATACAGCAGGATAGACCTTTTTCTGGTACGCCACGGAGCGTTGGCTTGGCATCCCATTACAGAGATAGGGGAAATGTTTTGGTCCGACCATGCCCCAGTCTACCTATCCCTTCAGGTACCCTCCCTCCCCCAGCGCTCATGGACCTGGAGGTTAAACAACAATTTACTCAAAGACAATCTCTGCCTAACGGAGTTGAGAGATTCAATTGACTCCTTTACGCAAGTCCATAGTTCTGACCCAACTTCTCAGCCTACCCAATGGGAGACCTTGAAGTGTGTCTTACGTGGAATACCGATTAAGCACGGCTCTAGGATCAAGAGGGAAAGAGCTGAAGAGATTGATAACTTGTTAACACAGATACATGAGCTGGAAAATACACATAAACTGACACGTACCCCCACAGTTCTGGCTGACCTCGTCCTTAAACGAACTAACCTAAAAACCCTATTGGACCAGAAATTTCTCTACCATAGAGAGAGAGTCAAAAATTTTTATTATAATTCATCTGACAAATGTGGTCGTCCTTTGGCACGACTGCTGCACCCCCGGGCCAACACCTCATACATTCCATGCATCAACACCAAAGGAGACAAAACATATGATCCAACAGAGATCCTGGAGGTCTTTCGGTCCTACTACAAAGACCTATATAATATTAAAGGGCAATATGCGGAGCTCCCACCCACTGACCTGGCAGATAAAATCGGGAGATATATACAGGAGACAGCCTTGCCTTCCCTAGATAGCAATGTTATAGAGATCCTGGAGGAGGATATATCAGAATCCGAAATCTGTAACGCAATTCAAATTACTCCATCAGGTAAATCCCCTGGCCCCGATGGGTTCACCCCGGCTTTTTACAAATTACTTAAGGACCAATTAGCCCCGATAATGACCAAAACATTTAATTCTATTGATGAAGACACAAGGCTAACCCCTCAGTCTCTGGAAGCACACATTAGCGTGATCCCCAAACCGGGGAAAGACCCATTATTAGCTGCAAGCTATCGCCCTATCTCATTATTAAACGTGGATCTAAAACTCTACTCTAAGGCGGGCTTTGCACACTACGACATCGCAGCCCGATGCTGCGATGCCGAGTGCGATAGTGCCCGCCCCCGTCGCAGCAGCGATATGTGGTGATAGCTGGCGTAGCGAAAGTTATCGCTACGCCAGCTTCACACACACACTCACCTGCCGTGCGACGTCCCTGTGGCCGGCGACCCGCCTCCTTGTTAAGGGGGCGGGTCGTGCGGCGTCACTGCGACGTCACACGGCAGGCGGCCAATCAGAGCGGAGGGGCGGAGATGAGCAGGATGTAAACATCCTGCCCACCTCCTTCCTTCCGCATATCCTACGGAAGCCGCAGTGAGGCCGGTAGGAGACGTTCCTCGCTCCTGCGGCTTCACACACAGCGATGTGTGCTGCCGCAGGAGCGAGGAACAACATCGGACCGTCGCGTCAGCGTAATCATGGATTACGCCGACGCTGCACCGATGATACGATTACGACGCTTTTGCGCTCGTTAATCGTATCATCGAGCCTTTACACACTGCGATGTCGCATGCGATGCCGGAAGTGCGTCATTTTCAATTTGACCCCACCGACATCGCACCTGCGATGTCGCAGTGTGCAAAGTGCCCCTAAGATTTTGGCTGATAGATTGTCCCCTTTCCTGCCCTCCGTTATTAACACAGACCAAGTGGGGTTTGTCAAAGGCCGTGAAGCAAGAGACAATACAATTAAAACCTTGTCTCTTATTGCTAAAGCTAAAAACAATTTGATCCCATTGGGTCTCCTAGCCATCGATGCTGAGAAAGCCTTTGACAGAGTCCATTGGGGATTTCTGAGGGCAGCATTGGGTCAGTTGGGACTGGGACCCCGATTTATACAGAAAATTGGCGCTTTATATGATAACCCAACTGCTAAGGTCAGGGTTAATGGGGCTTTATCCTCCTCCTTTGCTGTACGAAACGGGACCAGACAAGGCTGCCCCTTATCCCCACTCTTGTATGTAGTCATCATAGAACACTTAGCTAACGCTCTCAGAGGGAATAGTAATATCAAAGGACTCAAGATTGGGGATGTTCATCATAAAATTGCATTATATGCAGATGATCTCCTGTTATACATCTCTCAACCTCATATATCGATCCCGTCTATAATGATGGAATTCGAACGATTCGGCCTCCTTAGTAACTTTAAAGTTAATCTATCAAAATCAGAAGCCTTAAATATCTCTTTGATCCAAACTGAAGTTTCCCGGGCAATGTCTAACTTCCCATTCAAATGGAGACCTTCGGCCATTAAATATTTGGGTATTTCAATCCCAGCGGACCTCTCCAAACTATATACACTTAATCATTTGCCACTACTAGAAGGTACAATCAAGAACTTAAAGTCTTACGGGGGACTGAAATTATCTTGGATGGGCAGGATGAATGTCATTAAAATGGATATCCTGCCACGCTTTTTGTACTACTTTCAAACCATCCCCATTTCTCCTCCCAGTAGTTTTTTTCGTACCCTTCAATCTGCTATTATCAGATTCATATGGGGTAAAATTAAACCAAGAATCAACTTACGCACTCTTACCCTCCCAAGGGAGTGTGGAGGAGCAGGCCTTCCTAATTTCAGAGTCTACATGCAGGCTGCAGCCTTGACCCGTATATTAGACTGGCATTTCAACAGTGACTCTAAGCAATGGATAAGTATAGAGCAAGAAGAACTGGAGATCCCTCTCAAACACCTCCCGTGGATACCTCCTTCAGATCTTCCTAGCGTGGGGATGCTTTCAAATTTTATCAAAGAAACGCTCAAAGTTAGTCACATAGTATCCAAAAAAATGTCGCCTCCACAGTCAGTCAGTGCCCTCGCTTCCTTATTCTATACTCCATCATTTCACCCTGGATATAAACAGAGAAGCTACTTCGGCTGGAGGGCGGAGGAAGACATCCGCTTGGGGCACATACTGATTGATGGTAAATTACCCTCATTCCAAACCTTTCGGACACAACTTCCGTCTAGAGGTTCACAATGGTTGGAGTTTCTCCAACTACGGGCATTTGTCTCTCCAGAGAGAACAGTTGATCGAGTCCGAGGCACTTGTAGTGCCTTTGAGGAATTGTTTACTAAAAATATCCCGCCTGAACACACAGTCTCCCTTCTGTACGGTATTCTTATCAGAATTGGGGTCTCAGGCAAACGAGGCTACCAATTGGCTTGGGAAAAGGAGCTGAAGCAACACTTCTCTCCCGATGAGTGGAAGAAATGTTTCTTATTTACTCACAAATTGTCAGTCACGTGCTCTGCAGGGGAGAAAAATTTTAAGATTTTGACACGTTGGTACCAGTTTCCGTCTAAACTACATATTATATTCCCTTCAGTGTCTGCGATGTGCTGGAGATGTGGGCAAGATGTCGGTACAATGACGCATATCTGGTGGGAATGTGATGGAATAAAACAGTTTTGGGGAAAGGTTCTTGCTAATTATCAGCTTATAACTGGGAAAGCAGTGAATAACTGCCCCAAGATAGTCCTCCTCTCTATGTTACCACACTCAATCGCTTATCATAAGAGAGACATACTCCGCTTTTGCCTGGCGGCGGCGCGCTCCGTCATACCTAGGTACTGGAAGTCCTCCACGATACCTCCCATCTCAGAGTGGTACTCTGAAATGGCAAACATATGTAGGATGGAGGAGCTCTCTGCCGACATTGCGGGCACTAGAGACAAATTTTGCAGGACCTGGGGAGAATGGATCCTATTTAAAGATTCTCCAGATTTTGTTAAACTGTTTTGACGGAGCCATAACATCTTATTAGATTGGTGGAGTAAAGCATGGTCAGGGATGAACCGGACAAGAATGTAGGATCACCTGATTCTCAGATGACAGAGAGCGCCCCTCCCCCACCCTAATCAAATCAAACTACCCACCATTTTCCCTTGTGTGTCTGCCTTCGTCTTCCCAGCTTACTCACGCTGCTACCTACCTCTCCCCCACTTCCCCTTCTAATTCCCTCCCTTCTCCCCCCTTTCTTTCCTTTTTTCTTCTCTCTCTCTCTCTTCTCTTCTCCTTCCCTTTTCCTGGGTTCTCGTTGGAATCCAATTTGCAGAGGTCTATTGAGGACCATAGTTGTAAAGTGTTCACTATTCGGTCAAATTGAGATCGAGACAGTTTGAGAAAACATGATTTCTTTACTATGCAATTTATAAAAAGTTTGACATGTCAGTCATTCAGTTTTACATGCTGTATATGTATAATATGATATGTTTACAATAAAAATAGATTGAACATAAAGTGACACCGAGGCCCAGGGTGGCTGCAAGTGCCCAGGGCCACAACCTGCCGTAGATCCCCTGGGAAGAGGGCAAGATTCCAGTCAGGCAAGCCCCCTTGACCAGATTCTATGGTAGAGGCCAAGACAAGTTCATCTATAATAGTCAAGGCTGTGAAGTCAGTCGAGGAAAGAGACATAAAAGTGGTGCACCGGCATTAACCCTAAGAATTACCCGGGATCGGCGGAGGTCCCTGACAGTGGATCCCAGCATACCATTGGTCAACTGGTTTGTCGACACCTGGACTCAGAAACAGTGAGTAAAAGACCTTGAAACTGCACCCCCTGGTGTCGCTTCCTTTATTCCGCACTGCACCGCATCATTCCCAAAACATCATAGACTTTCATAAGCACCAACGGTTGCCCTGGGGTACCGCTCCACCTGTGGGGAGCAGAACCATCCCAGCTGCTAATCCATCAGCCCCGGAGGTCCCACCCAGCAGCAATCCACAGGTTGCGTTATGAATATATATATCCACAAACTTTATTATTGATTATTGATCATCACCCCCACAGCCGTCATATTAGTTGACCCCGCCAGGGTCACTGAGTCGGGCCCTGCCACCGCTGACTACCCTCGGACTAGTCCGGCCCGGCACCGGGTGTCCCAGAGCCCTGGGGTGGGCGAGTCAACCTTGGCGTCACGAACAGGATTTCGTGCCCGGTCCTACCGGGTACTGTGCGCCTTGCAGAACTGTGCTTAAAGAACTATGTTTTATTGTGTGAAAACTGCCGCTATTGAGACTGCTGAGCGCTGGAAGAAGAGGGGCGTGCCTGAAGAAAGAGCGCAAAAATAAGCCCCGCCCCCTTGTCTGAGAAAAGTGCGCGAAGTGAAGTCCTGCCTCCGCTATGAAAAGAGGAGGATTGAAAGATGGTGCACAGAGAAGCTGAAAGTCTGGCAAAGTGATCCTAAATGCCAGACCAGAAGACCGCTAGAATGTACTGGATCATAGGCAGAGTGATGCTGGCTGTGGTGGGCTGGGTGCCAGTTTGGCGCCAGGCGCTAGTACAGCCCCCGGCCCCGCCTCCAGACTGGAAAGGGGTGCAGCCGAGTGGCGTGGTCGAGTGCTCGAGCAGTGCAGACGCGAGCAGGAACCAGGCCGGAAGCATGGTGGAACACCTGCAGCCAGGCACCCCAGAGAACAAGCAATTGGACCCCGAGCTAAACTTCCTCCGGGAAGAAGTGGAGCTCCTCACCCGGAGGTTGAGCAACTTACAGGCGGAGGTGGAGAGGCGGATGGATGAAGGAGCTGGAGGGGCAAGTGCCAAGAGGGACCGGGCGACACCTGAGGTCGTGGGCCAGAGAGAGCAGGCCGTAGTGATGCACCCGGGTAAGCAGTACACCGCCCCTACCTGGCCAAGCCCAGGGCGCCATGAAGCACCGCAGCCCAGTCCTCCTGCAGGCTTGCAGGAGGTCCCCGCTGACCCCGACAGTGAGGATGGCTCCCTAGAAAGCCCGGACCTCGATCACCTTGTAGACCCCTTGCCAAGCCCTCCCACCAGCATACCTGGCGCGTCCTCGCCTGGGATAAATTGGGACGCAGCACCGGTCCACGACCTGGGACTGGCTCGTCCAATACTCCCTGCCTCGACCCCGCTTTCCACCCACATAGCCTGCGCCCGGCAGCTCGAACAGGTCCAGTATGAAAGGGAGCGCAGGGAGGAAAAGAGGAGAGAAATAGAGGCAGCTAACCTAGCCTCCAAGGCCCACATCAGAAAAGCACGCAAAGGGTCAAAGGGCCCAGCCAGGAGGGGCCAAGTCCTGGACTTTCGACAGGAGGAGGGCTGGGGCTTTATTCGGGAGCCCGGCCTGGGGAAGGACATGTTCGTCTCCCGCCGAGATATTGAGGAGCACCTGCAGAGGGGCCACCCAGGGCACGATGTACAGCCTGGCGACCTGATGGAGTTTACTCGGCTGATGGGAAACCGGGGGTGGTACACCCTGAACGTCCAAGTACTTCGTGAGGAGGCAACCCTGGAGGAACCAGCGTTGCGCCATCCTACTCCAGTCAGCAGTCTCACTCCAGCCTGAGCCCAGGCCGCAGCACCCTGCAGCAGGCCAGCAACCAGCACGCAGGAGACCCAGACGATGATCTCCGCAGCCTACCTGCTGCCTGGAGCCATGCCAGAGTGGGATCCCCGCATCTACCTTCGTGATTAAGTAAAGAAGTCACAGAACTGTAAATAGCCCCTGTTTGTCCCTCATTCTTCTGAAAATGTTCCCTTTGCACCGCCCCTTTGTTCTTTTTGAAGAAGCCACCCATCCCTGAAGTCCTGCCCCTTTGTGCTTTTTGAAGATGTCCGGCCCGGCACCGGGTGTCCCAGAGCCCTGGGTTGGGCGAGTCAATTACGTGTGATGCTGCCGTAGCGATATTGTTCGCTACGGCAGCGATCACCCCGTGACCCGCCACCGACGTGGGCAGGTGCTACCGCTCGCGACATCGCTAGCGATGTTGCAGCGTGTAAAGCCCGCTTTAGTGTAACATAATGAAGCAGAATGTCTTCTTGGGCATCATCTTTGTGAAAAATGTAATAATGTAATGGAGTAAATACTCTAAAAGATATGATTGCATCAGAATGTGTCTATAATTTTGAAATAGAACATATCAAAAAACTTATTTTATTCATTACATTTGTGCAAAACTTATTTAAATTCTATTCAGGCACATTGCCTCTATAGCTCTTTTGTTTGGGTACTTTTTGAGGACAATGTCGTTTGATGCTTCAGCAGTAGTCTGCCATCATATTTTTGTTCCATTGCCCCTGATAACGCTTTTCCATTGTCTTCAGATCTTAATGAAAGCATTCTCCTTGCTCATCACTAAAGGCTGCTTTACACCAGGCAATCTATCGTGCGATAGATCGTCGGGGTCACAGTTTTGTGACGCACATCCGGCATCGCTGGCGATACCGGCCTGTGTGACACCTCCTAGCGACGCAGTATCGCTCACAAATCGTGAGTCGGGTACTGCTTGTTAGGTTCCATAATATCGTTTAATTTAGTTGACCATCGTTTCCGTCGTAGCACACGCCGCTCCGTGTGACACCACGGGAACGATGACCAGCTCACCTGACTCCCGCGGCCGCCGCCGTCTCTATGTGGAAGGAAGGAGGTGGGCGGGATGTTTACGTCCCACTCATCTCCGCCCCTCCTCTTCTATTGGCCGGCGGCCGTGTGACGTTGCTGTGACGCCGAACGTCCCTCCCACTCCAGGAAGTGGACGTTCGCCGCCCACAGCGAGGTCGCACGAGAGGTAAGTATGTGTGACGGGGGTTACTAACTTTGTGCGACACGGGCAGCGATTTGCCCGTGACGCAAAAAGGACGGGGGCGAGTACGATCGATTGTGAAATCGCACAATCGGTCGTACCGTGTAAAGCAGGCTTAACAGCTCCAAGATTTTCAAGAAACTTATCAAGGTGACTGTTCAGGAGGTGAATCTTAACACTCATGTTACATCCAATGTAGCAGAAAGTCAACAGCATCCTTAGAATCAGAAGTTCATAGTTTTCTGCTTTTCTGTTGCCAAGGAAGTTCTTTGTAACTGCCACAAAAGACTGCCATGCTGCTTTCACCTCCTTATTCATCTTCTTGGCCAATTCTTCGCTACATTTGAGGGTTCAAATTTGAGGTCCATCGATTACACCTGCTTTTAACTTCTTGAAAGTGAAGGCAGGAAAAGCAGAAATAATATGTTGAAAGCATTCACTTTCTGTATTCAAAGCCTGAAAAAACTGGTTTATTAAACCAAGTTTGATGTGAAGTGGGCAAAAAATGATCCTGTCTCAAACAACTACAAGTTCATTCACAATATTTTCCATCCCTACTTCCAGAGCTTCACGTTTCGGCCACTCCTTCTGTGTCCAGTGTTTCTCCGAAGCTCGGCTATCCCACAAACACAGAAAACCAGGATACTTTGTGAAACCTCTCTGTTGTCCTAGCAGGAGATTTACCATGTTAAGATCTACGCAAATGACGCAATTATGCTCCTCATACTTCAGTAAGCCGAGATTGAAGAGTTTTATGTCATTATAATCTTTTCGCAGATGAGTTGAATGACCAATTGGAACCGCTGCATAAACATTACCGTTATGTAGGAGAACACATTTCAGACTCTGTTTAGAGCTATCAAGAAATAGCAACTATTCTGTTGGACTGTAATTGGTAACACCTAGCTGGCTGAGAAGACAACTGATATCATGACAGAAAACAAAGTGTTTGTGTTCGGAAAAAAAGTCCACAAAAATTTGTTCACACTTCCAACTGACGCTGAATAAAGTGGTTGGCATACGAACAGCACTCAAACTCGTAACTTGGACACTGTTTTTGTTTTTACAAAAGACTGGGTTTGGTGGAAACCCCGATCTTCTGGAGAGAAATCCCTGACAGAAAAGTATGAAGAGACTGCATTAAGACTCCAGATGAACCCTTTGACCAAAGTCTAAAGTAGAGCAGCCTCTGAAAGGGTTGAGGAGACTAAGGCAATATTTAAAACCTAGTCAGATCTCTAATTTTGTGTAACATTTACTTAAAGGTAGATAATTAGGTACGTAGGTATCTGGATTGAAAGATTGTGAATCACCAGAAGATTTTGGTGTGTGTAGGGCTGTGTAGGGACCATCATACTTTATGGAGAGCTATGGGAACATTATACTGTATGGAGGAATATATGCCGCCATTATAATGTTTAGATATTTGTATGCGGGCTAATATTCTGTTTGAATTGTTCTGGGGCTCATTACACAGTATGGAAGGCTGTGTAGGAGACATTATACTGTGTGTAGGTTTGTGTAAAGGACATCATACTCATACTGTGTAGAGGGATGTGTGGGGGCCACTATTCTGTATGGAGAGCTCTATAGGGCCATTACAATGGGTGGAAGGCTGTGTGCGAACTATTATACAGTGAGCAAAGGCTCTATGGAGGCATAATACTGTGTGGAGGTCTGCAGGGACCATCATATTTATTGGAGCGCTTTGGGGAAATTATATTGTATGGAGGGCTATGTTTGGCCATTATACCATGTAGATATTTGTATGGGAACGATTATTCTGTTAGAATTGTTGTTGGGAGGCTTTAAACAGTATTGAGGGCTGTGTGGTAGACATTATACTATCTGTAGGGTTGTGTAAAGGCCATCATGCTTTGTGGAGGGATGTGTGACTGCCACTATTCTGCATAGGACTATTACGATGGGTGGAAGGCTGTGTGGGAGCCATTATACTGTGTGCAAGGCTCTGTGGGGGCGTAATACTGCATGAAGGGCTGTGTAGGGACCATCATACTATGGAGTGCGATGGGGACATTATACTGTAAGGTGGGCTATGTAGGGCCATTAGACTGTGTAGATGTTTGTATGGGGGCTATTATTCTGTTTAAATTGCTGTGGGGGAGCATTACACAGTATAGAGTGCTGTGTGGGGAACATTATATTGTGTGTAGGGTTGTGTAGATGCCATCATACTGGGTGGAAGGCTGTGTGGGAGCCATTATACTATGGGGGCATAATACTGCAAGGCTCTGTGGGGGCATAATACTTTGTGGAGGGCTGTGTAGGGACCATCATACTTTATGGAGAGCTATGGGGATTTTATACTGTATGGAGGGCTATGTGTGGCCATTATACTGTGTATTCATTTGTATGCGGGCTATTATTATTATTATTATTATTATTCTGTTTGAATTGTTGGGGGGGCATTACACAGTATAGCGTGCTGTGCGTAGAACATTATATTATGTGTAGGGTTATGTAGAGGTCATCATACTGTGTGGAGGGATGTATGGGGGCCACCATTCTGTATCAAGTGCTGTATAAGGCCATTATAATGGATAAAAAGGCTGTGTGAGAGCCATTATACTGTGTGCAAGATCCTGTGGGGTCTTAATGGAGGGTTATGTAAGGTTATGTAAGCTGGCTATTATTCTGTTTGAATTGCTGTGGGAGGGAATCACACAGTATAGAGGGCAGTACAGGAGACATTAAACTTTGTGGAGGGATGTGTGGGGGCCACTATTCTATATGGATGGCTGTATCGGACCATTACAGGGGGTGGGAGGCTGTGTGAGGCCATTATACTGTGTAGAGTGATGTGTGTTTGGCATTATACTTTGTGGAGCGCTGTGTGGGAGACATTATATTCTTAGGAAGTCTTTATTGGGTCATTGTACTGTGTAGATTGCTGTAAGGGCTGTATACTGTGTGGAGGGATATTGGGTTCCATTATACTGTGTAAAAGTCTATGAAGGAGCCATTATACTGTATGGAGGACTATGTGGGGCACATTATTCTGTATGGAGGGCTATGTGGGGCCATTATTCTGTATGGAGGGCTATGTGGGCTCATTATACTGTATGGAGGGCTATGTGGGCTCATTATACTGTATGGAGGGCTATGTGGGCTCATTATACTGTATGGGGGGCTATGTGGGCTCATTATTCTGTATGGAGGGCTATGTGGGCTCATTATACTTTGTGGAGGGCTATGTGGGCTCATTATACTGTATGGAGGGCTATGTGGGCTCATTATACTGTATGGAGGGCTATGTGGGCTCATTATACTGTATGGAGGGCTATGTGGGCTCATTATAATGTATGGAGGGCTATGTGGGCTCATTATACTGTATGGAGGGCTATGTGGGCTCATTATACTGTATGGAGGGCTATGTGGGCTCATTATACTGTATGGAGAGCTGTGTGGGCTCTTTATACTTTGGAATTGACATTCCCTATGTGATTCAAAGCAATAAATATTCCCCGGAGTGAGATACTCTTTTCTTTGTCAAAAGAGTTGAGGGTCAAAACATTTCTTGTTATTAACTTAGAATTCATAAGATGGGTTTTATACTCTACAGAACCCTTTAAATTATGATTAAGAAGTTGTCCCAAAGCCGTCCAATCCATTGTTTTCATGATGCCTCTGATTTCCATTGGGTCTGGAAAGTTGTATATCGACTCTTCTAAGAACTGAAATGAGGACCATATTGTTCGTCATCAACTTTTTCCAGACTTTTTCCAGACTTAGCCGAGACCATAGATACAAACATGTGCATGTGACCGGTACAAAACTGTATAGAAATATTAATTAATTGAAACCACTTGGTTTTTACTTTTTCGCTTTTGTTCTCTTGCATTCAGGTGATGTGCAGAAGAAATATGCATCTGCTGGTTGTGCTGAAATTAACGTCTGTATTATTAGATATTCAATGTTTGTGGGGAGCACTGTTGGAGAAATTAATAGCCTGACTTGCCCTAAGAGGAACAGAATATTGCCCTGAGGGGAACAGAATATTCATTCCCAAATAAGAGCTCTCCGAGAGTCGGGAAATACAGATGCAAATCACATGAAGCCACGCATTGCTTTCTGGATATATAAAAATTGCATCTAAAATACAAAATAAAAGAGCTCTAAAAATGGTGTTTGTTTTAGTATTTCTTCATATATGTAGCCGGATATGTATTTATGGCAAATATTCTGGCACCTACATTGTGACTTTCACAGACCAGAGTCACAACTACGACATCCATCTGGCATTCTGTGATGTAGGGATCATGATCAGTGGCATAAATAGACTCCGATGGGCCCATCTTGGTGTAAGTCCTCATCATGACCCTATCATGTCACTATTTTGTGGTAACACCTAGCTGGCTGAGAAGACCACTGATATCATGACAGAAAACAAAGTGTTTTCTCTTCAGAAAAAAATTCCACAAAAATTTGTTCACGCTTCCTGAAATGGGATACTTAAGCTGATCGGTGAAGTACATTATTTTCTTGAAGCCTGAAGGCTAATAACTCAGCTGCTTTCTTTGATAGGTCCAAGTCTCTTACTAAATCATTGAATTCGGATTGGGTAAACGGTTAATGACTGACATCAGAAGATGACCCTTCAGATTCTACATTCATTTCCGCCAACTTCTTACCAAAATACATTTGATCCCCATGTTCAGTTTCTTTGTCCTCACAAGAAATAAAACCATTGAAAACTGGAACCGGGAGTGTCTCAGAGTGTGGGATAGGTCGAATTGCTGAAGGAATATTAGGATATTAGGATATTATAAGCAGAGAGTCTGGAGAGAATAAGGAAAGACCCTGAGAGCAGAATCTTGCTAGCCTATAAAGAGGGGAGATAAGAGTTTGTGGAGACTGCAGAGATGCTCCCGAGAGGAGGGTCTACAGAGACCCCTGATAAAAAAGAGTTTGTATAAAAACTGGAGAGTAGAGATGAGCAGACCCATTGAAGTTCAGGTTGTAGATAAAGTCAGCTCGGGTCCTAGACATGACATAAACTTGATTTGGGACTCCGAACCCCATTTCAAGTCAATAATTATGTGGTTGTTGTTTTTTTACACTCTAAATCCAAAAACTTATTTTCTTTGCCCCCATTGAGAGCCATTCAGACACTGCATGCAGCACGCATTGAACACCCTGATGCCCAATCGAGTAGTTAGCATACGTACAGCGCACGAACTCGGAACTTGGACACTGATTTTTTTCTTAAAAGACTAGGTTTGGTACGAACCGCGAACTCTGCAGTTTGGGTTCATGCACCTCTTCTGAAGAGAAATCCCTGACAGAAAAGTATGAAGAGACTGCATTAAGACTCCAGATGAACCCTGTGACCAGAGTCTAAAGTAGAGCAGCCTCTGAAAGGGTTGGGGAGCCCAAGGAAAGAGTCAAAATCTATTCAGATCTCTAATTTTGTGTAACATTTGCATAAAGGAAGACAATTAGGTACGTAGGTATCTGGAGTGAAAGATTGTGAGTCACCAGAAGATTTCGGTGCATGGAGGACTGTGTAGGGATCATCATACTTTATGGGGACATTGTACTGTATGGAGGGTTACGTGCGGCTATTATACTGGGTAGGCATTTGTATGCGGGCTATTACTCTTTTTGCATTGTGGTGGGGGTATTACACAGTATGAAGGGCTGTGTGGGAGACATTATACTGTGTGTAGGGTTGTGTAAAGGACATCATACTGTGTAGAGGGATATGTGGGGTACTTATTCTGTATGGAGAGCTTTATAGGGCTATTGAAATGGATGAAAGGCTGTGTGGGAACCATTATACTGTGTATAGGATTGTGTAAAGACCATCATACTGTGTAGAGAAATGTGTGGGGGCACCTATTCTGTATGGAGGGCTGTATAGGGCTATTACATTCGTTGGAAGGCTGTGTGGGAGCCATTAAACTGTGTGGAGTGCTGTAAGGGCTGTATACTGTGTGGAGGGATATTTTATTCCATTATACTGTGTAAAACTCTATGCAGGAGCCATTATACTGTTTGGGGGGCTCTTTATACTTTGCGAATCGACATTCCCTATGTTATTCAAAGAAAGAAATATTCTCCGTAATGAGATATTTTCTTTGTCAAAGAGTTGAGGATGAAATAGCTTTTTGTTATCAACTTAGGATCCACAAAATGGGTTTTATACTCTACAGAACCCTTAAACTTATCATTAAGGAGTTGTCCCAAAGCCGTCCAATCCATCGTTTTTATAATGTCACTGATTTCCATTTTGTCTGGAAAGTTGTATATCAACTCTTCTAAGGAGCTGAAATGAGAACCATATTGTTCATCATCAACTTTTTCCAGAAACATATGTAACCGAGACTGAGCCAAGACCATAGATACAAACATGTGCATGTGACCCTTACAAAAGTTTATAGAAATGTTAATTAATGGCCATCACTTGGTTTTACTTTTTCACTTTTGTTCTCTTGCATTCAGGTGATCTGCAGAAGAAATATGCAACGGCTGGTTGTGGTGAAATTGACTTCTGTGTTAATGGATTTTCAAAGCTTGTGGGGAGCAGTGTTAAAAAATTTAGTAGCCTGACTTGCCCTAAGAGGAACAGACTATAGCCCTAAGGGGAACAGAATATTCATTCCCAAATAAGAGCTCTCCGAGAGTCGGGAAATACAGATGCAAATCAAATGAAGCCATGCATTGCTTTCTGGATATATAAAAATTGCATCTAAAATACAAAATAAAATAGCTCTAAAATTGGCATTTGTTTTAGTATTTCTTCATATATGTAGTCTGTTAAAAATAGGATTGATGTATCCACTTAGCCAGTATATAATGATTGAAGAGAAAATAGAGGTGCAAAACCATATGTGGGTTTATTCAATAAAGGTTACATTACATTAAATAATGTAATTAAATTACAGAAAATAATGCTTGGTTTTAGTTAGAATTGAGTTAAGAGAGAAAAAGATAGAGAAAAGAGTCCATTATCTTACATAGCTGTGATGTTATGGCAAGCAGTCTTCCATCTGGGTTCATCTGGTTGAGAATGGTCCCATTCTAAATTCTCTGAAGTGTAATCAAGCTTAAATACAATTCACCACACCCTCTTTTCCTCACTTGTCTCTTTAAATGGCTTTAGTATTTTACAATCCCACCTTTTGAATATTTGTGGAATCCCGTGAAACCCTAACTCAGTCGTGTCATCATTCGTATCACATACATTCTGGTTGAAGATTCTAGACCAATATCTGATTTGATAAACCAACCAACTTTCTGTCAAAAAGTCATAGTCTTACGATTTAACATTTCTCTAAGAATAGTATCTTCCTTCTTCATTTCTATTTTTAAATTCTTATATATCTTCTGAATTCTACACATCACAAAAACTTGATAAATAATGCACATCAAAACTAATAAAAATATGATTATAATGGGATTAAATAAAACATTTCCTACCGCTGACTGAAATGATGACTGAGACCAGGTATGTACTGACTTCCTAAAACTTTTCCACCAAGTTTTACCTGACATTGCCATAAATTCATGTTCAATATCGGTCAACTCACCTTGTTCATGCCTAAATATAATTTCTGCTTCCTTCAACTGTTTCGTTAATAAATCTAACAAACCCTTATCTTTCTTTATTTCACTTGTCCACATATCCCAAGGGAAATCATTAATTTGTGATAAATTGAATTGTATGGGAAATGCCATTAAGTTTCTCTTTCCTATAGAAGTGATATTAAAATTTCCTTCCTTCTTTGAAAGAGATCTCACATTTCCTTCTATACAATACAAACCCATAGGTAGACTTTCCTTATGTACACAAGTAGAATAAAAAGCAGAAACTGTTTCTGTCACAGACATGACTTGGAAACAAATCTTATTTGGACTTACTGGAGTCACCAGATCATGTAGTGTCTGTACAGTCTCTATTCTCGCATGACAAGAAGAATGATTATGAAAACATGAATGATAGATCACCTTATCCTGTCCAGGTAAACACATCACCTTAGAAACAAAATGTAAACATGAAGAAATGTCTAATTGTTCAGTGTTCACTCCATCAAATGCAAAATCTGTGTACTGCAGTTGATAGAACACTTGTTGTGTTTTACTCACAGGTACCCCCAAAACTGTTACAGGAACAATAGTCCCTTCTCTTCTGATCACCGGGATTAGTGATGTGCCAACACAAATGTTTTGTTCACATCCTAACCACTTATTTACCTACAAATCTGTATGATTCAAAGCAAAATTATACTCTGCAGGTAAATTTCGCAGTATTCCCAGTGGAGTGATTCCACTCTAAAGCCTGAGCAATCATTTTTAGATTGGTGGAATACTCGATCTGTAGCTCCAGGCACGCTTTAGCTACTTGTGTTTCTTGAGTACTTTTCACGAGTGCTAGTGTAGCATCCTGTAGATGTGACACGGAAGACCCTAGTACAGCAGCTGTATTCATAACCATCTTTTCAAGAAGTTGATTCAAACTTTTCTGAATCTTTACACCTTTTCCTCCAATAAAACCAATATTATCCAAATCTGACTTAAGTGTCTGTATATTCACGGCATTAGTCAGACTTCCCACTGTCCCTATTCCCCCCAGAATTCCTTCTAACACTCCTCTCTTACTCCTAGTCTGAGTTGTTCTTCTCCCAAACCATTGTTCTATCCCCATCTCCATGTTAGTGAGATGTGATTGACACTGAGGAAACCTGGTAGAGATTTTCCAATGAAACATATTGAAAGTCCATACCATTGTCATAAATTCTCCACCCCTTAATAAAGATTTAGACTGAAACTGATTAATTTGGAAAGGAGTAGATGGCATGAATCTCGTGTTTGTGCATGCATTATCTGCTGCTGACCAAATATTCACACTAACATCTTTACATTGTCTGTAATGAGTCCTTGTTACAACGCAACACTGGTAAATTCCAGAGTCCTTGGAAGATGGATTGTCTATGGAAAATATGAAATTATCATCCATCCATCTATTACCAATCTGACCTCTGTGAATGACATTAGTTGGACTGTTTAAAAAACTTCCCAAAAATGATGAATTCTTGGTCATGTCAACAGAGACTCAGAAGGCAATTTCATCCTTGTGTTACATTTCAACATTATAGGAGATGTATTTCTTTATTATGTACTGTTTGTGGTGAAACCCTTATTTCTGGAACTATAGTGTTAGTAACGGTAAACACTACAGATACCTGAACTTGTACAGGTTCCCGTGTTATCTGGAAATTCCATGTTTTTACCCAATCTTTATCTCCTTCTGTAATGGAGAGTAAAGAAGGGTCCAGAATTTTCCCAAAAACCTGAGTTTTTAACAAAATTTCTGTTTTGGATCTTCCAAACTTTCCCCTAGCAATCATGTCATTTGTAATATCACCGGACCATACAGCAGGTTCATCACCTCTGATCTCTATGTTCCAGTATAGTACATCTGTAGGAAAACATTCCGATGTACCTGTACCGGGGCAGCACGGTGGCTCAGTGGTTAGCACGGCAGCCTTGCAGCGCTGGGGTCCTGGGTTCAATTCCCACCAAGGATACCATCTGCAAGGAGTTTGTATGTTCTCCCCATGTTTGCGTGGGTTTCCTCCGAGTACTCCGGTTTCCTCCCACACTTCAAAAACATACAGTTAGGGACCTTAGATTGTGAGCCCCAATGGGGATAGTGTTGCCAATGTATGTAAAGTGCTATGGAATTAATAGCGCTATATAAATGAATAAATATTATTATTATGTACATATTCTCCTTGTAATTGTGTGAATTTAGTTTTAGGTCCTGCAATACCATGTAATATTATGTCTGTGTCGTGTATGAAATGTAATTCAATGCAACATTTTGTTCCATATCCCATGCAGATATTTCCTGTTATCTCCACAGAATCATCCATGATGTTCTCTGTCAGTAAGTTCCAGCCGCCGCCTCACCACCGTGCGGAGCTGCCGGCCTACCTACACCCCACCTACTGTCTCCTCCCCAAAACCCTTTAGAATGTAAGCCCGCAAGGGCAGGGCCCTCTTCCCTCTGTACTAGTCTGTCTGTTACTTGTAGATGTACTCTGTATGTAACCCCCTCTCATGTACAGCACCATGGAATCAATGGTGCTCTATAAATAAATAATAATAAATAAATAATAAATGTATCTGATCCTCTTGGTCTTCGTGAATGTTGAATTTCTCTAGTCCGCTCATTCACATCATTGGTGATTGTTCCTTGATGTAACATGTCTTCCTTGTAGACAATGATTGAAATAAAGCAAAGCAGCAGGAAAGTAGTTCCCAGTACATAGAAGTTTGTCTTGAGCTTGGGAAAATGTTATTTTTCCAGAAGGCTTGATGTCATCTTTCCTTCAAAGTCTTTATGTTTCTTATTCCAGTTCTTATCGGAATCCATTTCTTCCTGTAAAGAAATGCAGTATCATTATTTTGTTACAAATAACTTGCACTGGTCAATGTGAACCCACACTTTTTGCTTTCTGCAAGTATTTTTTACCACATTTGATCAAGGACTTCAAAAGGACCTTCCCAATTACACTCCCATGGACCACTCTTACGAAAGGTTTTGATCATCACTAGTGCACCTTTCTTGAATTTAGACTCATAGGGTGGCTCCATTTTCTGCATACTCGATGCCGCATATGGCAGAATCGCTTTCAGGTTCTCCTGTAGCGATCTCAACCATTGGGACCTTGAGATGGCATCTTTTTTGGAGTGGATAAAAATGGCTCATGTGGAAACCACAATGGCATTTTTCTTCCCGTCACCAACTCAAACGGTGTGAATTGAGTTGTAGAGGAGATTGAACCTCTTATACTCATCAGTATGAAGGGTACTTTGTCAACCCAGGTGTTACCTTTATCCAAAAGCATCTTAGCAATTCTGGATTTGATTGTTCTATTCATTCTTTCCACAATTCCCGCAGATTGTGGATGATAGGGGACATGAAATTGTTGTCGTGCCCCTAGAATAGCACAAGCAGTTTGCATGATTTTACCTGTGAAATGGCTTCCTCGATCGGAGGTAATCATCCTTGGTATCCCCCAAGTACCAAAGACGTGTTGTACCAATTCCCTTGCTGTGGACAAAGCATCATCTTTCCTAACAGGTAAAATTTCTACCCATTTTGAGAACACATCTACCACTATCAATGCATACCTGAGACCATGTTTACCTGAGGGTAAAGGACCAATGTAGTCTATCTGCAGTGTAGACCATGGACCATCTGCAGGTGCGATTCGTAGAAGTGCTGGCTTCTGTCCTTTAGGTCTTGGATTTATTTGGGCACAAATGAGACATGATAGTACAACACTTTGAACTGTTTCGTCCATTTTTTCCCAATAAAATTTCTCCTTGAGAATGACTAAAAATTTCTGTTGACCCAAGTGACCTAAACTCTCATGGTTGTATCGAGTGAATTCTACCTGTAGATGTTTTGGTACAATGGGACGCAATTCTCCATTTGAATTGTGACACAAAACCCCATTTTTACAGATAAAAGGAGGCTTTGGATCATCCTAAGAAGTAACAAGAGAAGGATCTTTTCTCTGTTCTTCTGCAAATGAAGGTATGTATGTGTCTGTTCTTTGAACCGCTGAAATCTCAGAAGGTTCAGAGTCAAACACTTCCTCTCCAGTCAGGGCAGCTTCTTTGGCTAGAGCATCTGCGGTTGCATTTCCTACAGATAACTCATCATCAGATCTTTTATGTGCAGCGACTTTCACTATAGCAAACCTATTTGGGGCCCTAGATGCTATTTCAAAAATTGTTTTTAGAGTGTCGCTGTGCACCAAGGTCTTGTTGGAAGAATCCACATAACCTCTTCTCTCCCAGATAAGCAGATAATCAGTTAGGGACCTGACAACATAGGAGCTATCACTGTAAATTACCATTGGAATCTGATCATCAGCTTCATTCAGCTGTAGGACCATTCTTACCACTTCTATCTCTGCCCTTTGAGCTGAGAAATGACTTGGTAATTTGTGCTTTACCACTTGTCCTCTCTTGGAATAGAAAATTCCATATCCTGTGTAAAAATGTCCTTCTAGAAAAAATCTAGAACCGTCTACAAACACAGGTTCATCTGTGTCTTTTGACTGTCGTCTGAAGAGAGATGGACTTGGTTCTTGAAACGTTTGTAGGCAATCATGGGTTTGTCCTTCATACTGCATCAATTGAGGAAGAACATATTTGGCCTTATAATCTTCCTCAATTTGATTTGGAGACAATGAGAGCAACCAATAGGCAAATATCTGATGTGACACACCTGGGATATTTATCTCAAAGAGAAGCTTTAGTGTACTATGTGGCGTTTGGAGAATAACCTTTTGGAACCCGATTATGTGTTGGGTTATTTTTATCGTGAAATACACTCCCACCAGGTGTCTTGCGCACACCTCAAATCCCCTCTCAACAGGTGAGAGAAGCTTAGAGAAGTAACCTAAGATTCTCCATTCCCCCCTTGCAGCTGCAGCAAAACCACAGAGATGCTTGTCTCTGAAGTGTGTGCTTGGATCGCAAAAGGTGCGTTCTTTTCTACCATACTTAACGCAGGTGCGTGTTGTAGATCATGTTTCAATTGTGTGAAGGCTTTTTCCTGTTCGACACCCCAGGGACCAAAATAATCATCATTATCACCTTTTAAAAGATCATACAAAGGTCTGGCTTTGTCAGCAAAATTTTCAATGAAATCCCTTGAATAATTTACAAGTCCTAAAAAATGTCTTAGTGCCTTGAGTGATGTTGGAATTGGAAGGGATGCAATTGCCTCTATTCTGTCCTGTAGGGGTCGCCTTTTACCTGGACTTAGCAGAACTCCTAAAAACCTGACCTCAGTCTGCATCAGCTTGACCTTTTTGGTATTCAGTTTCAATCCTGCATCATGCAGCAGCTCAAACAATTCTGCAAGTAGAGTCACGTGCAACTCCTCATCCTCAGTACTCAACAAGATATCGTCCATATACTGCAATAAACATTCCGGGAGAGAAAATTTCGACAAAACGTTTACTAGCGCCTGATGAAAAATGCTTGGCGACATATGAGCCCCCTGAGGAAGCCTACAACACACGTATTGTTGATCCAGGTGATTAAACGCAAGCCTATACTGACAACTTTTCTCAATCGGTATACTGAAGAAACCATTACTGATATCCAATACTGAGAAATACTTTGCCTTTGCATTCAATCTCGACATCATGTCATGTGTATCAGCTACAAAAGGTGCAACATTGGGAGTAAACTTATTGAACATTCGTAAGTCCAATATCATCCAATAGCTACCATCGCTTTTCAGAACACACCACAATGGATTGTTACAAACAGAATTTGCCTTACGTATGACACCTTGATCCAACAATTCCTGAATAATTTTAGACATCGGAGCAACTGACTCTGGAGGCAACTTATACTGACGCTGTGTAGGCGGATCCCGGCCTTCAATTTTAACAATCACGTCCTTCATAGTTACTACTTGATTCCTGTACTGAGCCCATAGAGAAGGAAACCTTTGCACTATCTCAGTCAATACTTCATTACCACCAGTTTCAGGCCATAAATGATCTGATGACACTACATCATTCAAACAAATGGTCCCGACATGACTATTTTAATTTGGATCAATAACTACCGCCTTACAACCGTTAGAGTCTTTCCAAATTGTTTTGTTACCCAAATCAATAATCCAGCCATACTTTTCCAAAAAATCAGTGCCAATTATGTTCTCAGTATCCTGACAACTCCAGATATCCATTTTTGTTTTAAAAAAAACAGGTATTTCTAAAGAAACATCCTGCGCTAAAGTTACATTTCTTCCATTTTTGCCACTGAAACCAACAATTGTACATACAGGGGAATCTGGCTTTAAATGTAAATCAACATTTGTTATGCTCAATTGTGCACCTGTATCAAGGAGAAACGTTACTTCCTGGCCTTCAAGATTTTTTTAGAAACGGTCGACCACAGCTATCCATTGAAACTTGAGTGACAAATTCCAGTGGATAAAGCCTGGGGACCGGCTTAGCCAGATAAAGAAGATGGAGAGGGAAGTAGAGCAGCAGGTGTCTTGTTCCTTACATCCAACTCCTTTATGGTCATTTCCCTAATCTGTTTGGTCAGTGGTGCATATGGTGACTGGTTACTCCTGTAGTCAGTATGAGTGGGCGTGTATGAAGGTGGAGGTGCTGAAGATGGGGGAGGTGCACTAGATGTGGTTGGCATCAGTCCATTTTCTTTACCCAGTTTTTCCTCAGCACCTGCCCTTAGGAATTTCTTACATTCCCACTTCAGGTGACCAGGAAGGCCACAGAAGAAGCAGTGGATATTGCTTTTTCTGTTACCCCCCCCCCCCCCCCCTCTGAATTCTTGTTCTTAGAATTCAGTATGGGTCCTTTGTTCTTGGTTTGTTTTTCTTGTGATACTGATTTGTCATTTGTCTCCTCTATCATGGCTATTTTTTACTTTACCTGATTTTGCGTCATTCGTCTCCGTATCAATAAATGACGTGGCCTCCTGTAGATTGTCCAACCTAGAAGCAATTTCGAATGAAGCAGGGTCCAAATATTTAAATTTTTTAACAAAGGCCTTGACCATGGAAGTCGGATCTTGATCAGATCCGATTTCCATTATCATTCTGTAGGCCTGTTCGAATTTGACTAAGAAGACAAAAGGATCCTCTTGTATGTGTGTTTTTAAAGTTTTCTAAAATTTCCACTGTTGGGGTAGACTCTCCTGTTGTGAATAAGATTAACTGTTTCAGCCTATCGTATTCGTCTGTCCTAGGTGTGGCTTGTAGCCTTTTTGTCATGTGGGAGGGAAGCCATACCCTAAATATTTTGTTTCTTTGATCATCCCTCAGATTGAATTTATCTGAGTTCGATTCAAAAATGTCCGCATTATGGAAGGCGTCCATTTTATCATCATATTTGGGTATGTCTTTAATGATTTTCATTAATTGGTCATGGATTTTAATGTTAAGACGTGCTGCTTTTTCATGTAATCTCTTTTTACGTAATTCCTCCTCTTTCAGACCCTCCTCAACAGCTGTGTCCAGCTGTTCAGGAACATCTGAACCTGAGGCAGGCGATACTGAGGCATCCCTCTTATTTTGTCTTGTATTGGCAGACACATATTTTATATCTTTACGTAATTTTGATATCAAGTCTGCTCTAGTTTTCAACTGTTCTTCTAGATGTTCGATATGTTCTGCTAATATTGAACAATTTGGACAATCTGTTGTTTCTGCATCTGCTATGTGTGTGTCCGTTGTATTGGATGTGTCTGTCACCATGCAGATGGTGTGTGCTGGTTGTGCGCCACCCACCATGGAGTTATAAGTCTAAACCATGCCCAATACATTCTGTATCTTTTTCTGCAACTTCTTTACAGTAAAAAACTTCTTATCCAACTTGGTATTCTCAATTTCACATTGCCGGTACAGATTTGACCATAATTGAGCATCAGCATGCTTATGATCAAATGTATACTCCACATTACTTTTCTTAGAATAATCATGAGTAAAATCCACTTTCTCACCTATATGTGATGTGATGCGTTGTCCTGGAATGGGTCCAACCATCTTATGGGTCGATCCTCTGTGTCCTGGAAGGATTATCCTGGGGATCTTCTGGATCGATGGTCCTGGATTGGGTCCTCAGATGTCCGTCAAGGCACGACACATACGACCTCCTTGCAGTCTTTACGTCAGTCCTCTTCTAAGGTTCGGTTTGATTTAGACACAGTGTAGTTTTTCCTGCAGTCTTTTGGACAAATACGTCACTATTCCCCACCGAGCCCCCCCTTTGTGGACAAAAGGTCAGGGAAAACGTAACAAAAGAAAAAAAAAAGTCCCGTAGCAAGAACTAGCATGGAACTGACTATTCAAAAACAGCTGTGCCTCCCAATCATTCAGGCTGAAGCTCGCCAAGTATGTTAAAAATAGGATTGACGTATCAACTTAGCCAGTATATAATGATTGAAGAGAAAATAGAGGTGCAAAACCATATGTGGGTTTATTCAATAAAGGTTAAAAATCATTACAGAAAAATAATGCTTGGTTTTAGTTAGAATTGAGTTAAAAGAGAAAAAGATAGAGAAAAGAGTCCATTATCTTACATAGCTGTGATGTTATGGCAAGCAGTCTTCCATCTGGGTTCATCTGGTTGAGAATGATCCCATTCTAAACTCTCTGAAGTGTAGTCAAGCTTAAATACAATTCACCACACCCTCTTTTCCTCACTTGTCTCTTTAAATGGCTTTAAACATCTTTTCAAGAACCCAATATAACTGTTCCCAGTTTTAACCATGCATTAAGTCATTGTCATGTGGTCCGAAATCTGCAGACGTAAGTGTCCTGCGCAGTACAGTTTTCTAAAACCAGCTAATTGACCCTTGACCCTAAGAATGTATAGAAACTCTTTGAGGCTTGTTGACCTTCGACCTAAAGTAATGCTTAGAAGGCCTTCAATGCTATTCCAGACCTCGGCTAGTTGACGTTTGCCCTAGTGTATAGAAAAATAGCACTGAGTTGTCAGCCAGCTTTGATTTATCTTGTCAGATGCTAGTTAGAAACTCTCCAACCTCACAAACACACATCTCCATACAAGCTAAGGCCTGTGACTACAATACATTATACATACATTATAAGAATATATGTAGAATTATTATGGAACAAATATTCATAACTCAGTATTTTACATAGCCGAATATGTATTTATGGCAACCATTCTGGCACCTACTTTGTGACTTTCATGGACCAGAGTCACAACAACGAAATCAATCTGGCATTCCGTGATGTAGGGATCATGATCAGTGGCATAACTAGAGCCAATGGGCCCCGGTGCAAAGTTTGATCCAGGCCCCCCATTTGGATCATTGTAGCATTACAATCTTATAAAGACATACAAGTTGTCCCCATCCCCTTAATTGTGTAGTAATGACCCCCCCTGTACTAATGTCGCCCTATACTTGGCCACGTCCTGGTAAATATGTCCCACATCCTGGTGTATAACCCCATCTTGACTATATGCTGGTATATATGTCTCCATCATGTGTCCATTCTGGTATATATGTCCCCATCATGGCCCATTCTTGTGTATATGTCCCCATCATGGTCCCATCCTGGTGTAAGTCGTCATCATCACTCTATCATGTCACAATTTTGGTATAAATGTCCCCATCATTGCAGCAGCCTTGTATATGTCCCCACCCTGGTATATATTGCCCCATCATGTTATATGATGCCTGCAACAGCGATTGGTATGCACCTGATCATGATCACAAGTCAAAAATAGGAGGTGGACAATTTGAGGGCCCAAATTAGAAACACTATTAAGGGTTTGTGTTGTGAGTTGAACACTGTCAGGGTTTTTTCGTATCCCAAATGTCTTCTTTAGTAAATAGATGTGGTGATGGGACTTGTTTTTAAAGCTATTATTTTGATTAGACAAGAAAACTCGAACACATTTTGTACATATATTGTTGATATTTTAAAGTGATTAGCGACTTCATAGAACACTAAAGTAGAAAAATCAGAAATGTTGACTTTGGCTGTGTCACAATGTGACCGCAGAGTGATGAGGGACAGAGCCTGACCTCACACTAGGGGAACGAAGGCTATCCCTAATATCAGGGTTACTCCTAATAGTGGAGATGCCTGAGTCACATGCCTGGCTATGCTCCTGACCAGAACTAATCTGACTGCAACCAATCACAGCCACCTGTGGGCGGAGAAAGCACTGAATATGTATGAGGCTAATGAGCGGCCCGGAAGTGAATGAGAGGCCGTGAGAGCAGTTACAGCAGGGCAAGTGATTCGGTAAGTATAGCGCGCATGCATTATTATTTTTTTCTTTATTTTTACTTTATTTTTATAATACCAGAGTGCCAGGCCGGGCACACAGGTATCTTTGAACCTGCGGGATTTGGACTTTAGAGTCCGGGTCCACCAATCACTTTTTTTCACCCGTTGAATAAAAAAAGGCATTGTCAGAAAAGCATGCATTTTTATTTGCATTTTTGAGCATTTCTGTGACCACAGGATGAAACTCTGTGGTCACCACAACGATGCAGCGTGCACACATAGCCTTAAGGTAACTGTAGGATTCAGGTTAGGGAAAACCACTATTACGCTAAATACTATGAATCTTCCTAAGCATAAGTAATAAAAAAAATATTTTCCTTAATTACCACTTTAAGTAGAAGTTTTATAAAGAAATAAGAAGACAATAGATCTCTGATTGGCTGCTCTACAAACCAATTGCATGTGGCTCCTCCTCCTAGGAGCCACAATCTGAGTTTATTTGTTTTCAAAGGAAAAATAGATTAGTCAGGTGCCTTATGCCATTGAAAGAAAATTGCATTCTGTTATCTGCTTTAATATATAATGTAATGATAACAATGGGGAACAACATTTTTCCTGCACCCACAGAAATACTTGTTCTTACTTCATTTAAGTCAAGTGTGCTGATCCCAAACCTGAGATTTATTTTCCTCTGTAAGGTACAGTTTTTTTCAATTCAAGATTTTAGGTTTTCATCTTATTGTACAAATTTCAACATTTAGTGTAACATAATGAAGCAGAATGTCTTCTTGGGCATCATCTTTGTGAAAATGTAATAATGTAATGAAGTAAATACTCTAAAAGATATAATTGCATTAGAATTTGTCTACTATTTTGAAATAGAACATATCAAAACACTTATTCATTAAATTTGTGCAAAACTTATTTAAATTCTATTTCTGCAAAAAATTGCGTTTGTAGCTCTTGTGTTTGTGTACTTGTTGAGGACAACCTCGTTTGATGCTCCGGCAATTGTCTGCCATTGTGTTTCTGACTCATCTCCCCTAATAATGCTCTTTCATCATCAACAGCTCCAAGATTTTCGGGAAACTTAGCAAGGTGACTGTTCAGGAAGTGAATCTTAACACTCATGTTACATCCAATGTTGCGGAAAGCCAACAGCATCCTTAGGGGCCCTTTGCACGTTGCGACATCGCAGGTGCGATGTCGGTGGGGTCAAATCGAAAGTGACGCATATCCGGCATTGCTCTCGACATCGCAGTATGTGATCCCTTTTACATACGATTAACGAGCGCAAAAGCGTCGTTATCATATGATCGGTGTAGGGTCTGACATTTCCATAATGCCGCTGCAGCGACAGGTACGATGTTGTTCCTCGTTCCAGCAGGCAGCACACATCGCTGTGTGTGAAGCCGTGGGAGCGAGGAACATCACTTTACCTGCGTCCCGGCTGCAATGCAGAAGGAAGGAGGTGAGCGGGATGTTTACGTCTCGCTCATCTCCGCCCCTCCGCTTCTTTTGGCCGTCTGCCGTGTGACGTCGTTATGACGCCGCATGACCCGACCCCTTAGGAAGGAGGCAGGTCGCCGCCCAGAGCAACGTCGCACGGCAGGTGAGTGCATGTGAAGCTGCCGTAGCGATAACATTCGCTACGGCAGCAATCACAAGATATCGCACCTGCGATGGGGGCGGGGACTATCGCTGCAGCATTGGTAACACATTGTTACAGATGTCGCAGCATGCAAAACCCGCTTTAGAACCAGAAGTTCATAGTTTTCTGCTTTTCTGTTGCCAAGGAAGTTCTTTGTAACTGCCACAAAAGACTGCCATGCTGCTTTCTCCTCCTTATTCATCTTCTTGCAATTTCTTCATCCCGTTTGAGGGTTTGAACTTGAGGTCCATTGATTACACCTGCTTTTAACTTCTTGAAAGTGAAGGCAGGAATAGCAGAAATAATATGTTGAAAGCATTCACTTTCTCTATTTAAAGCCCGAACAAACTGCTTCATTAAACCAAGTTTGATGTGAAGTGGGGGAAAAATGATCATTTCTCAATCAACTACTGCTTCATTCACAATATTTTGCGTCCCTATTTCCAGAGCTTCACATTTTAGCCACTCCTTCCGTGTCCAGTGTTTTTCTCGATCTCATAACATAAAAAAGAGAAGTTTTGGCAGCACTCTGCGGTGTCAAGAAATCTATTTTATTTTTCTTTTTTGCAGACAGGTGATACAAACATGAGGGAGCAGGGGGAGCGGAGCACAAGGACGACAGTACCATTTCGCACCTCTAGGGGTGCTTTCACGGGTCCACTAGTTGGACCCGTGAAAGCACCCCTAGAGGTGCGAAACGGTACCGTCGTCCTTGTGCTCCGCTCTCCCTGCTCCCTCATGTTTGTATCACCTGTCTGCAAAAAAGAAAAATAAAATAGATTTCTTGACACCGCAGAGTGCTGCCAAAACTTCTCTTTTTTATGTTATTGGTACTTGCTCTGGCTTCTTGGCATTTAGCACCACGGTAGTTCAGGACTTCCACTTGCCGTCAGCTGTTTTTTTCAGCCAAGTCCAATGTGAGGATACAGCAGCTGATCTGCACTTCAAGCACCCACAAGACAGGCTCTACATGGAATTGAGCCAAAGGACTTTCTTGCAGCAATTTTCCACAGAGTGGTAAGCAGTGCAGTGCACAACTTCTGTTTTTTTCTTCTATTTTTTTCTCTCGATCTCAGCTGTCCCACAAACACAGATAACAAGGATAATTCATGAAACCTCTCTGTTGTGCTAGCAGGAGATTTACCATTTTAAGATCTACACAAATGATCCAATTATGCTCCTCATACTTCAGTAAGTCGAGGACAGTTTTTATGTCATTATAATCTTCTCGCAGTTGAGTTGAATGACCAATTGGAACTGCTGCATAAACATTACTGTTATGGAGGAGAACACATTTAGAGTTATCAAGAAATAGCGACTGTAAGTGGTAACACCTAGCTGGCTGAGAAGACAACTGATATCATTACAGAAAACAAAGTGTTTGTCTTCGGAAAAAAAGTCCACAAAAATGTGTTCACGCATCCTGAAATGGGATACTTTAGCTGATCGGTGAAGTACATTCTTTTCTGGATGTCTGGAGGCTAATAACTCAGCTGCTTTCTTTGTTAGGCCCAAATCTCTTAATAAATCTTTAAATTCGAGTTGGGTAAACTGCTGAGGGGTTAATGACTTCTTGTCATCAGAAGAAGACCCTTCAGATTCGACATTCATTTCCTCATGCTTCTTATCAAAATACATTTGATAGCCATGTCCACTTTATTCGTCCTTTCAAGAAATGAAACCATTGAAAACTGGATCCGGGAGTGTCTCAGAGTGTGGGATAGGTCAAAATGCTGAAGGAATATTAGGATCTTAGGATATTCTGAGCAGAGAGTCTGAAGAGAATAAGGAAAGACCCTGAGAGCAGAATCTTGCTAGCCTGTAAAGAGGGGAGATGAGAGTTTGTGGAGATGGCAGAGATGCTCCCGAGAGGAGAGTCTACAGAGACCCCTGATAAAAAAAAAAGTTTGTATAATGACTGGAGAGTAGAGATGAGCAGACCCATTGAAGTTCATGTTGTAGATAAAGTTGAGCTCGGGACCTTGACTTGACCTCAACATGATTCTGGAAGCCTAATCCCATTTCAAGTCAACGATTATGCAGTTGTTTTATATTTTGACACTCCAATTCCAAAAACTTATTTTTTTTACCCCATTGATAGCCATTCAGACACTGCATGCAGCACGCACCGAACACCCCAATGCTCAATCGAGTGGTTAGCATTAGCATACGTACAGCACTTGAACTTGTAACTTGGACATGGTACGAACCCCGAACTTTGCAGTTTGGGTTTGCGCATCTCTTCTGGAGAGAAATCCCTGACAGAAAAGTATGAAGAGACTGCATTAAGACTCCAGATGAATCCTGAGACCAGCCTAAAGCTAAAGCAGCCTCTGAAAGGGTTGAGGAGACGAAGGCAAGAGTCAAAATCTATTCAGATCTCTAATTGTGTGTAACATTTACATAAAGGTAGATAATTGCGTATGTAGGTATTTGGATTGAAAGAGTGTCAGTAACCGGAAGATTTTGGTGCGTGGAGGGCTGTGTAGGGATCATCATATTTTATGGAGAACTATGGGGACATTATACTGTATGGAGGGCTATGTGCAGCTGTGGCGCCCTGGACAAGCCAGGACGTCACAGGAACTGCAACAACACACCCCACACCCCGGTTAGCCACATCAGTCACACACACAAATCCTTGTTGCCTCCCTCCAGGGGCTGATGTTCACACCAGGTGGGGTGGAGCCAGGCGGTTGGCCCCACCCAACGAGGAGTTCACAGTCCTGGAGGCGGGAAAGGACAGTGAGTTGAGTGGAGTTAGGGAAAATGAAAGGAAAGGAGTGAAGTGGTAGTGGAACAGACTGACCGTGTCCGGGTACGTGGCCCGGGCACCCAAGAGCAAGGTTGGCACCACCGTCTGCAGGAGAGGCTGATTGACGCATAACCGTAAGGACCGGGGACGGGCGGTGGCCCTCCGGTACCGAACCGGGGAGCGAAGAGAAGCCAGCACCATTCGGCAGGGCCTACGGATCCCGACCAGGCTTGGAGTTGCCGTTAAACCGGTCAAATCTGTCAGCGATGGGAACCTCCGGGGTTTCCCAGCAGCAAAGACCGGACTGAAGGCAACCGCTCAACCGTGAAGGGAAATACAGCTACTGCCACAGCTAGAGTTCCCAGGGCCAGAGCCTGCGGGAAAAAAGGGGCTCCTCTGGCAAACACACCGCTGGGGAGCGGGCTACCAGTGGGAAGCCATTGGGGCCGAAGACACATCACAGGTGCGGGGAGAGACAGTCACCGCCAACCTACCAGGAGTGACAACCGCAGCCGCCTGCGGGACCCGTCCATCCAGCCTTTTGTTTTACCAGAGACTCCGTGTACGTTATTGGTGAGTACTACCGTGCCGTCTGGCACTGCGCTGCCCCCGCGACCCTGAACCTCGCCAAACCCAGTCATCCACTTTCCAGTCACCATCACCGGGCCCCGGGACCACCAAAACCCCCCTACCCACGGAGGGGAGAAAAACATCTCGGCTGCTCCCTGTCATCGCTCCCGGGATCCCCGTCCAGAGCAGCGGTGGTGTCCCAACCTAACCACAACCATGGGTGGCATCAAGGACTGACTTCCCAAACCCCAAAAACTATTCCCCTTTCACTCACGGGCGAGGAGCGCCGCTCGAGTCCCCGGATCCGGACCACCGCTCGAGCTACCGAGCAGCAGCAGCAGCCGGACCCGAGCCGCGTGCGCGGTCGAGCAGCGCACCCCCCGCCCGCGACACAGCCATTATACCGTGTAGACATTTGTATGGGGACTAATATTCTGTTTGAATTGTTGTGGGAAGGCTTTACACAGTATGGACGGCTGTGTGGGAGACATTATACTGTGTGTAGGGTTGTGTAAAGGCCATCATACTTTGTGGATGGATGTGTGAGGGCCACTATTCTGTATGGAGGGCTGTATAGGGCTATTACAATGGGTGGAATGCTGTGAGGGCGCCATTATACTGTATACAAGGCTCTGTGGGGGCATAATACTGTATGGTGGGCTATAGGGACCATCATACTTTATGGAGCGCTATAGGGACATTATACTGTATGGAGGGCTATGTGGGGCCATTATACTATGTAGACATGCTGGATATTATTCTGTTTGAATTGGTGTGGGGGGCATCACACAGTATAGAGGGCTGTATGGCAAACATTATACTTTGTGGCTTTTTGGAGGGATGTGTGGGGACCACTATTCTGTATGGATGGCTATATAGGGCCATTACAATGGGTGGGAGGCTGGTGGGGCCATTATACTGTGTAGAGTGCTGTCTGTTTGCCATTATACTTTGTGGAGCGCTGTGTGAGGGCCATTTTTATTCTGAGGAAATCTTTATTGTACCATTATAATGTGTGGAGTGCTGTAAGGGCTGTATACTGTGTGTAGGGATATTTGCTTCCATTATGCTGTGTAAAAGTCTAGGAAAAAAACGTTTTACTGTATGGAGGGCTATGTGGGCTTATTATACTTTGTGTAGCGCTATGTGGGCTCATTATATTGTATGGAGGGCTATGTGGGCTCATTATTCTGTATGGAGGGTTGTGTGGGCTCATTATATTGTATGGAGGGCTATGTGGGCTCATTATATTGTATGGAGGGCTATGTGGGCTCATTATACTATATGGAGGGTTATGTGGGCTCAATATACTTTGTGTAGCGCTATGTGGGCTCATTATATTGTATGGACGGCTATGTGGGCTCATTATATTGTATGGACGGCTATGTGGGCTCATTATACTGTATGGAGGGCTATGTGGGCTCATTATACTTTGTGGAGCGCTGTGTGCGCTCATTATACTGTATGGAGGGCTATGTGGGCTCATTATACTTTGTGGAGCGCTGTGTGCGCTCATTATACTTTATGGAGGGCTATGTGGGTTCATTATACTATATGGAGGGCTAGGTGGGCTTGTTATACTTTGTGGAGCGCTGTGTGCGCTCATTATACTTTATGGAGGGCTATGTGGGTTCATTATACTATATGGAGGGCTAGGTGGGCTTGTTATACTTTATGGAGCGCTGTGTGCGCTCATTATACTTTATGGAGGGCTATGTGGGCTCATTATACTATATGGAAGGCTAGGTGGGCTCATTATACTATATGGAAGGCTATGTGGGCTCATTATACTGTATGGAGGGCTGTGTGGGCTCATTATACTATATGGAAGGCTAGGTGGGCTTGTTATACTTTGTGGAGCGCTGTGTGCGCTCATTATACTTTATGGAGGGCTGTGTGGGCTCATTATACTGTATGGAGGGCTTTGTGGGCTCATTATACTTTGGGATTTGACATTCCTCATGTTATTCATAGAAAGAAATATTCTCCAAAGTGAGATACTTTTTTTCTTTGTCAAAGAGTTGAGGATCAAATGACTTTTCGTTATCAACTTAGAATTCGTAAAATGGGTTTTATACTCTACAGAACCCTTTAAAATTATTATTAAGAAGTTGTCCAAAGCCGTCCAATCCATCGTTTTCATGCGCTTCTGATTTCCATTGGGTCTGGACTGGAAGGTTGTATATCAACTCTTCTAAGACCTGAAATGAGAACCATATTGTTCGTCATCAACTTTTTCCTGAAACATATGTAACCGAGACTGAGCCGAGACCAGAGATACACATGTGCATGTGACCGTTACAAGACTTTAATTCAACCCCTGGCAAAATTTATGGCCTCCCCTGGTGCTGAGGATGTTCGCTCAGTTGTTTACTTTTGTATAAAAAAGAAGATCACAGACGGCACAAAACTAATGTCATTTCAAATGTCAACTTTCTGGCTTTAAGAAACACTTAAAAAAATGATGAAACCATAATGTGCAGCCAGTAACGGTTACTTTTCAAACCAAACAGGGGGAAAAAGTATGGAATCACTCAATTATGAGGAAAAAATTATGGAATCATGAAAAGCAAACAAACAAAAGAACACTCCAATACATCACTAGTATTTTTATTGCACCACCTCTGGCTTTTATAACAGCTTGCAGTCTCTGAGGCATGGACTTAATGAGTGAAGAACAGTACTCTTCATCAATCTGGCTCCAACTTTCTCTGATTGCTGTTGCCAGATCAGCTTTGCAGGTTGGAGCTTTGTCATGGACCATTTTCTTCAACTTCCACCAAAGATTTCCAATTGGATTGAGATCCGGACTATTTGCAGGCCATTATATTGGCCCTGTGTTTCTTCTTTCAAGGAATGTTTTAACATTTTTTGCTCCATGGCAGGATGCATTATCATCTTTATAAATTATGTCATCATCCCCAAACATCCTTTCAATTGATGGGATAAGAAAAGTGTAAACTTGTGTGTAAAAAGTCAATGTAAACTTGTGCATTTATTGAAGATGTAATGACAGCCATCTCCCCAGTGCCTTTACCTGACATGCAGCCCCATATCATCAATGACTGTGGAAATTTACATGTTCTCATCAGGCAGTCATCTTTATATTGTTTAGCTTTTCTTTATGTAAATCCCATTTCCTTTAGGCGGTTTCTTACAGTTTGGTCACAGACATTGACTCCAGTTTCCTCCCATTCATTTCTCATTTGTTTTGTTGTGCATTTCCTGTTTTGGAGACATATTGCTTGAAGTTTCCTGACTTGACGCTTTGATGTCATCCTTGGTCTACCAATATGTTTGCCATTAACAACTTTCCCATGTGGTTTGTATTTGGTCCGTATATATGTCTCTATCATGGCCCCATCCAGGTGTAAGTCCCCATCAGGGTCCCATCCTGGTGTAAGTCCTTATCATGACCCTATCATGTCACTATATTGTGGTAACACCTAGCTGGCTGAGAGGACTACTGATATCATGACAGAAAACAAAGTGTTTGTTCACAAAAATTTGTTTACACTTCCTGAAATGAGATACTTTAGCTGACAGGTGAAGTACAATCTTTTCTGGAAGTCTGGAGGCTAATAACGCAGCTGCTTTCTTTGATAGGCCCAAGTCTCTTACTAAATTATTCAATTCGGGTTGGGTAAACTGCTGAGGGGTTAATGACTGATTGGCATCAGAAGAAGACCCTTCAGATCTACATTAATTTCCGCATGCTTCTTATCAAAATACATTTGATCGCCATGATCACTTTCTTCGTCCTTACAAGAAATAAAACCATTGAAAACTGGAACCGGGAGTGTCTCAGACTGTAGGATAGGTCGAAATACTGAAGAAATATTAGGACCTTAGGATATTTTGAGCAGAGAGTCTGGAGAGAATAAGGAAAGACCCTGAGACCAGAATCTTGATAGCCTGTAAAGAGGGTAGATGGGAGTTTGTGGAGACTACAGAGATGCTTCCGATAGGAGAGTCTACAGAGACCCCTGATAAAAAAAAGTTTGTATAATGACTGGAGAGTAGAGATGAGTGGACCCATTGAAGTTCAGGTTGTAGATAAAGTGCAGCTCGGGAGCTAAACATGACCTGAACTTTATTCCGGAGCCCCAACACCATTTCAAGTCAATGATTATGCAGTTGTTGTTTCTTTACACTCTAAGGGGTACTTTGCACACTACGACATCACAGGTGCACTGTCGGTGGGGTCAAATCGAAAGTGACGCACATCCTGCGTCGCTGTCGACATCAGAGTATGTGAATTGTTTTTACTACGATTAACGAGCGCAAAAGCGTCGAAATCGTATGATCGGTGTAGCGTTGCTCATTTCCATAATTTCGGAAGGACCAATGTTATGATGTTGTTCCTCGTTTCTGCGGCAGCACACATCGCTGTGTGTGAAGCCGCAGGAGCGAGGAACATCACCTTACCTGTGTCCCGGCTGCAATGAGAAAGGAAGTAGGTGGGCAGGATGTTTACGTCCCGCTCATCTCCGCCCCCCTGCTTCTATTGGCCGCCTGCCGTGTGATGTCGCTGTGACGCCGCTCGACCCACCCCCTTAGGAAGGAGGCGGTTCACCGGCCAGAGCGACGTCGCAGGGCAGGTAAGTGCGTGGGAAGCTGCCGTAGCGAAAATGTTCACTACAGCAGCTATAACACAATATCGTATGTGCGACGGGGGCGGGGACTATCGTGCTGGACATCGCTACCATTGGCTTGCGATGTCGTAGTGTGCAAAGTACCCCTAAATCCAAAAACCTTTTTTTTTTTTGCACCCATTGAGAATCATTCAGACACTGCATGCAGCATGAACCGAACACCCCGATGGTCAATTGAGTGGTTACCATACATACAGCTCTCGAACTCGGAACTTGGACACTGATTTTTTTCTTAAAAGACTGGGTTTGGTACGAACCCCGGACTTTGCAGTTTGGGCTCGTGCATCTCTTCTAGAGAGACATCCTTGACAGAAAAGTATGAAGAGACTGCATTAAGACTCCAAATGAACCCTATGACCAGAGTCTAAAGTAGAGCAGTCTCGGAAAGGGTTGAGGAGACTAAAGCCTGCTTTACACGAGACGATAGATTGTGCAATAGCACAATCGATCGTACCTGCCCCCGTCGTTTTTGCGTCACGGGCAATTAGTTGCCCATGGCGCACAAACTCGTTTACCCCCCATCACACATACTTACTTTCCGGACGACCTCGCTGTGGGCGACGAACGTCCACTTCCTGGAGTGGGCGGGACGTTCGGCGTCACAGAGACGTCACATGGCAGGCGGCAAATAGAAGCGGAGGGGCGGAGATGAGCGGGATGTAAACATCCCGCCCACCTCCTTCCTTCCATTAAGCCATCGGGTGCCGCGGGAGGCAGGTAAAGCTGCTGTTCATCGTTCCCGTGGTGTCACACGGAGCAACGTGTGATGCCACGCCAATGATGAACAACCTCCGCCATTTTAATTAAACAATTTTATGAAACCTAGCGACGAGTACACAACTCACGATTTGTGAGCGTTACTGCGTCGCTAGGAGGTGTCACAGGAGACGACGTCGTGCGGTATGCCGGATGTGCGTCACGAAAACCGTGACCCCAACGACATATCGCACAATCTATCACCTCGTGTAAAGCCCACTTAAGGCAAGACTCAAAATCTATTCAGATCTCTAATTTTGTGTAACATTTGCATAAAGGTAGATAATTAGGTACGTAGGTATTTGGATTGAAAGATTGTGAGTCACCGGAAGATTTCGGTGCATGGAGGGCTGTGTAGGAACCATCATATTTTATGGAGAGCTATGGGGACATTATACTGTATGGAGGGCTATGTGCCGCTATTATACTGTGTAGACATTTGTATGCGGGCTATTAATCTGTTTGCATTGTGGTGAGGGGCATTACACAGTATGGAGGGCTGTGTGGGAGACATTATACTGTGCATAGGGTTGTGTAAAGGCCATCATACTGTGTAGAGAAATGTGTGGGGGCACCTATTCTGTATGGAGGGCTGTATTGGGCTATTGCAATGGCTGGAAGGCTGTGTGGGAGCCATTATACTGTGTGGATTGCTGTAAGGGCTGTATACTGTGTGGAGGGATATTAGAATCAATTATACTGTGTAAATCTCTAAGCAGGAGCCATTATACTGTATGGAGGGCTGTGTGGACTCATTATACTGTATGGAGGGCTATGTGGGCTCATTATACTGTATGGAGGGCTGTGTGGGCTCATTATACTGTATGGAGGGCTGTGTGAGCTCATTATACTGTATGGACGGCTATGTGGGCTCATTATACTGTATGGAGGGCTATGTGGGCTCATTATACTGTATGGAGGGCTATGTGGGCTCATTATACTTTATGGAGGGCTATGTGGGCTCATTATACTGTATGGACGGCTATGTGGGCTCATTATACTGTATGGAGGGCTATGTGGGATCATTATACTGTATGGAGGGCTATGTGGGCTCATTATACTTTGTGGAGTCCTGTGTGGGCTCATTATACTTTGTGGAGTCCTGTGTGAGCTCATTATACTTTGGGACTTGACAGTCCCTATGTTAATCAAAGCAAGAAATATTCTCCAGAGAGAGATAATCTTTTCTTTGTAAAAGAGTTGAGGATCAAATAACTTTTTGTTAGCAACTTAGAATTCACAAGATAGGTTTTATACTCTACAGAACCCTTTAAAAATATTATTATTAAGAAGTTGTCCCAAAGCCGTCCAATCCATCGTTTTCATGACGCCTCTGATTTGTCCATTGGGTCTGGAAAGTTGTATATCAACTCTTCCAAGAGCTGAAATGAAAACCATATTGTTCATCATCAACTTTTTCCAGAAACATATGTAACCGAGACTGAGCCCAGACCAGAGATACACATTTGCATGTGACCGGTACAAAACTTTTTAAAAATGTTAATGAATTGCCATCACTTGGTTTTACTTTTTCGCTTTTGTTCTCTTGCATTCCGGTGATGTGCAGAAGAAATATGCATCTGCTGGTTGTGCTGAAACTGACGTCTGTATTATTGGATATTCAATGTCTGTGGGGAGCAGAGTTGGACATTATAATAGCCTGACTTGCCCTGAGGGGAACAGAATATCGCCCTGAGGTGAACAGAATATTCATTCCCAAATAAGAGCTCTCCGAGAGTCGGGAAATACAGATGCAAATCAAATGAAGCCACGCATTGCTTTCTGGATATATAAAAATTGCATCTAAAATTCAAAATAAAATAGCTCTAAAAAATGGTGTTTTTTTTAGTATTTTTTCATATATGCAGCCGAATATAGTTTTATGGCAAACATTCTGGCACCTACTTTGTGACTTTCACAGACCAGAGTCACAACAACGACATCCATGTGGCATTCTGTGATGTAGGGATCATGATCAGTGGCATAACTAGAGTCCGATGGGCCCATCCTGGTGTAATTCATCATCAGGAGGCTATCATGTCACTATTTTGTGGTAACACCTATCTGGCTGAGAAGACCACTGATATCATGACATAAAACAAAGTGTTTGTCTTCGGAAAAAAAGTCCACAAAAATTTGTTCACGCTTCCTGAAATGGGATACTTTAGCTGACCGGGGAAGTACATTCTTTTCTTGAAGCCTGAAGGCTAATAACTCAGCTGCTTTCTTTGATAGGCCCAAATCTCTTACTGAATCATTCAATTTGGGTTGGGTAATCGGTTAATGACTGATTGACATCAGAAGTTGACGCTTCAGATTCGACATTCTCATGCTTCTTACCAAAATACATTTGATCCTCATGTTCACTTTCTTTGTCCTCAGAAGAAATTAAACCATTGAAAACTGTAACTGGGAGTGTCTCAGAGTGTGGGATAGGTCGAATTGCTAAATGAATAGTAGGATATTAGGATATTCTTAGCAAACCGTCTGAAGAGAATAAGGAAAGACCCTGAGAGCAGAATCTTGATAACCTGTAAAGAGGGGAGATGAGAGTTTGTGGAGACTACAGAGATGCTCCCGAGAAGAGAGTCTACAGAGACCCCTGATAAAAAAAAGTTTGGATAATGACTGGAGAGTAGAGATGAGTGGACCCATTGACGTTCGGGTTGTAGATAAAGTTTAGCTCGGGTCCTAAACATGACCTGAGCTTTATCCCAGAGCCCAAACCCCATTTCAAGTCAATGATTATGTGGTTGTATGTTTCTTTACACTCTAAATACAAAAACTTATTTTTTTTTTTTGCCCCCATTGAGAGCCATTCAGACACTGCATGCAGCACGCATTGAACACCCTGATGCTCAATCGAGTAGTTAGTATACGTACAGCGCACAAACTCGGAACTTGGACACTGATTTTTAGGTTTTGGTACAAATCCCGAACTTTGCAGTTTGAGTTTGCGCATCTCTTCTGGAGAGAAATCCCTGACAGAAAAGTATGAAGAGACTGCATTAAAACTCCAGATGAACCCTGTGACCAGAGTCTAAAGTAGAGCAGCCTCTGAAAGGGTTGAGGAGACAACGGAAAGAGTCAAAATCTATTCAGATCTCTAATTTTCTGTAACAGTTGCATAAAGGTAGATAATTAGGTACATAGGTATCTGGAGTGATAGATTGTGAGTCACCGGACGATTTCGGTGCATGGAGGGCTGTGTAGGGATCATAATACTTTATGAGGACCGTACACTGTATGGAGGGCTACGTGCGGCCATTATAGCGTGTAGACATTTGTATGCGGGCTACTACTCTTTTTGCATTGTGGTGGGGGGCATTACACAGTATGGAGGGCTGTGTGGGAGACATTATACTTTGTGTAGGGTTGTGTAAAGGCCATCATACTGTGTAGAGGGATATGTGGGGGCACCTATTCTGTATGGAGGGCTGTATAGGGCTATTGCAATGGACGGAAGGTTGTGTGAGAGCCATTATAGTGTGTGGATTGCTGTAAAGGCTGTATACTGTGTGGAGTGCTGTAAGGGCTGTATACTGTGTGGATTGCTGTAAAGGCTGTATGCTGTGTGGAGTGCTGTAAGGGCTGTATACTGTGTGGAGTGCTGTAAAGGCTGTATACTGTGTGGAGTGCTGTAAAGGCTGTATACTGTGTGGATTGCTGTAAAGGCTGTATACTATGTGGAGTGCTGTAAGGGCTGTATACTGTGTGGAGGGATATTTTATTCCATTATACTGTGTAAAACTCTATGCAGGAGCCATTATACTGTTTGGAGGGCTCTTTATACTTTGGGAATTTACATTCTCTATGTTCTTCAAAGCAAGAAATATTCTCCGGAATGAGATATTATTTTCTTTGTCAAAGAGTTTAGGATCAAATAACTTTTTGTTATCAACTGAGGATTCACAAAATGTGTTTTATACTTTACATAACCCTTTAAACTTATCATTAAGAAGTTGTCAAAAAGCTGTCTAATCCATTGTTTTTATGATGCCTCTGATTTCTATTGGGACTGGAAAGTTGTATATCAACTCTTCTAAGGAGTACTTTGCACGTTGCGACATCGCACCTGTCAAATCGAAAGTGACGCACATCCGGCACCGGTAACTATGTCGCAACGTGTAAAGCCTAAATGCGCCGATTTACCATTGCAAAATCATCGTAAATCGGCGATCTGTGTAGCGTCGGTCATTTCCATAATTTCGGGACGACCGATGATACGATGTTGTTCCTCATTCCTGCGGCAGCACACATCGCTGTGTGTGAACCCGCAGGAGAGAGGAACATCTCCTCCTACCTGCGTCCCGACGGCTATGCGGAAGGACGGAGGTGGGCAGGATGTTTACGTCCCGCTCATCTCCGCCCCTCCGCTTCTATTGGCTGCCTGCTGTGTGAGTCGCTATGACGCCGCACAACCCCCCCCCCTTAGGAAGGAGGCGGGTCGCCGGCCAGAGCGACGTCGCAGGGCAGGTAAGTGCGTGTGAAGCAGCAATAGCGATAATCTTCGCTACGGCAGCTATCACCAGCTATCGCATGTGCGATGGGGGCGGGTACTGTCGCGCTCGTCATCTCTAGCATCGGCTAGCGATGTCGCAGCGTGCAAAGTACCCCTAAGGAGGAAAATGAGAACTATATTGTTTATCATCAACTTTTTCCAGAAACATATGTAACCGAGACAGAGCCGAGACCATAGATACAAACATGTGCATGTGACCGGTACAAAATTTTATAGAAATGTTAATTAATGGCCATCACTTGGTTTTACTTTTTCTCTTTTCTTCTCTTGCATTCAGGTGATGTGCAGAAGAAATATGCAGCGGCTGGTTGTGGTGAAATTGACTTCTGCATTAATAGAATTTCAAAGCTTGTGGGGAGCAGTGTTAGAACATTTAATAGCCTGACTTGCCCTAAGAGGAACAGACTATAGCCCTAAGGGGAACAGAATATTCATTCCCAACTAAGAGGTCTCCGAGAGTCGCGAAATACTGATGCAAATCACATGAAGCCATGCATTGCTTTCTGGATATATAAAAATTGCATCTAAAATACAAAATAAAATAGCTCTAAAATTGGCATTTGTTTTAGTATTTCTCATATATGTAGCCGAATATGTATTTATGGCAACATTCTGGCACCTACATTGTGACTTTCATGGACCAGAGTCGCAACTACGACATCAATCTGGCATTCCATGATGTAGGGATCATGATCAGTGGTATAACTAGAGTACAATGGGCCCCAGTGCAAAGTTTGATCGGGGCTCCTCCCCATTTGGATCATTGTAGCATTCCAATCCTATAAAGACATACAAGTTGCCCCCATTCCCTTAATTGTATAGTAATGACCCTTCCCTGTACTAATTTCCCCTTATACAGGGCCACGTCCTGGTAAATATGTGCCACATCCTGGTGTATAACCACATCTTGACTATATGCTGGTATATATGTCTCCATCATGTCTCCATTCTGGTATATATGTCTCCATCATGGTCCATTCTTGTATATATGTCTCCATCATGGCCCCATCCAGATGTAAGTTCCCATCATGGTCCCATCCTGGTGTCAGTCCTCATCATCACCCTATCATGTCACTATTTTGGTATAAATGTCCCTATCATTGCTCCAGCCTTGCATATGTGCCCATCCTGGTATATATGGCCCCATCATGGTATATGATGCCTGCAATCGCGATTATTATGCCCCTTATTATGATCACAAGTTATAAATTGGATGTGGCCAATTTGTGAGCCTAAATTGGAAACACTATTAAGGGTTTGTGTTGTGAATTTAATTTTTTGTATTCCAAATATTTTCTTTAGTAAACAGATGTGGTGATGGGACTTGTTTTTAAAGCTATTATTTTGATTAGACAAGAAAACTCAGGCACATTTTGTACAATATTGTTTATATTTTGAAGTGATTAGCAACTTTTTAGAACACTAAAGTAGAAAAATCAGAGATATTGACTTTGGCTGTGTCACAATGTGACCGCAGAGTGATGAGGGACAAGGGCTGAGCTCACGCTAGGGGAACCAAGGCTATTCCTAATATCAGGGTTACTCCTAATAGTGGAGATGCCTGAGTCACATGCCTGGCTATGCTCCTGACCAGAACTAATCTGACTGCAACCAATCACAGCCACCTATGGGCGGAGAAAGCACTGAATATGTATGAGGCTAATGAGCGGCCTAGAAGTGAATGAGAGGCCGTGGGAGCAGTTACGGCAGTGCAAGTGATTCGGTAAGTATAGCGTGCATGCATTATTATTTTTTTCTTTATTTGTACTTTATTTTTATATTACCAGAGTGCCAGGTACCTTTGAACCTGCGGGGTTCTGACTTTAGAATCCGGGTCCACCCATCACTATTTTTTACCCATTGAAAAAAAAAAACACATTGTCAGAAACGCATGCATTTTTAGTTGTTTAGTAGTTTAGTTATCTTTTTTTAATTCTTTGTACTTGACGCTGAGACACATTAAAGGTGCAGCCACCTATGCAGTGGATCTGGTCTTCAGCCTCTTGATAATCAAGGCATTGGTCGCAAGGTGGATTTTTGGCATGTTGTCAGAGGTCAAGTTGCAGTTCAAGTGAAGGTCTGGGGTGCTGGGTTTCTTTTTATACACACCCACTAATTAACTGATCATTTAGTGAGCACAGATGAGGATGTAAACTAGGATTGGGTGCATTATATGACAAGACGACAAAACTTGTCTTGCCAAAATCTGACCTTTCTATGTTCATTAAATGATCAATATTTCAGCTTTGCAGCAACTTTTTTTTCATAACCTAAACCAGATTTGGGAGGGTTTCAGCTTTCAAAAGAGTAATTTATAAAACCAATGGATGAATTTAAAGTCAGGTTAAAAGCTTTTATTTACATAACATGGATAAGCGACAGAACTTCTGTCAGGGAGTGTAGTCTGCCATCATGTTTTTGTCCCATCGCTCCTGATAACGCTCTTCCATCATCTTCAGATCTTGATGAAAGCGTTCTCCTTGCTCATCATTAACAGCTTCAAGATTTTTGGGAAACTTATCAAGGTGACTGTTAAAGGAGGTGAATCTTAACACTCATGTTACATCCAATATCACAGAAAGCCAACAGCATCCTTTGAACCAGAAGTCCATAGTTTTCTGCTTTTTTGTTGCCAAGGAAGTTATTTGTAAGTGCTACAAAAGACTGCCATGCTGCTTTCACCTCTTTATTCCTCTTCTTGGTAAACTCTTCATAACATCTGAGGGTTCGAATTTGAAGTCCATCGAATACACTTGGTATTATCTTCTCAAAAGAGAAGGCAGGAAAAGCAGAAATAATATGTTGAAAGCATTCATTTTCTCTATTTAAAGCCCGAACAAACTGCTTCATTAAACCAAGTTTGATGTGAAGTGGGGGAAAAATGATCCTGTGTCAATTAACTACAGGTTCATTCCCATTATTTTGCATCCCTTCTTCAAGAGTTTCAAGTTTCGGGAACTCCTTCTTTGTCCACTGTTTCTTCCAAGCTTGGCTGTGCCACAAACACAGAAAACAAGGATAATTCGTGAAACCTCTCTGTTGTCCTAGCAGGAGATTTACTATTTTAAGATCTACACAAATGATCCAATTATGCTCCTCATACTTCAGTAAGTCGAGGACAGCTTTTATGCTATTATAATCTTCTCGCAGATGAGTTGAATGACCAATTGGAACCGCTGCATAAACATTACTGTTATGGAGGAGAACACATTTCAGACTCCGTTTAGACCTGTCAAGAAATAGCCGCCATTCCGTTGGACTGTAAGTGGTAACACCTAGCTGGCTGAGAAGACAACTGATATCATGACAGAAAACAAAGTGTTTGTCTTCAGAAAAAAAAAAGTCCACAAAACTTGGTTCACGCTTCCTGAAATGGGATACTTTAGCTGATCGGTGAAGTACATTATTTTCTGGAAGCCTGGAGGCTAATAACTTAGCAGGTTTCTTTGTTAGGCCCAAATCTCTTAATAAATCTTAAATTCGGGTTGAGTAAACTGCTGAGGGGTTAACGACTGCTTGTCATCAGAAGAAGACCCTTCAGATTCGACATTCATTTACTCATGCTTCTTACCAAAACACATTTGATCATCATGTTCACTTTCTTCATCCTCACAAGAAATAAAACCATTGAAAACTGGATCCGGGAGTGTTTTAGAGTGTGGGATAGGTCAAATTGCTGAAGGAATATTAGGACCTTAGGATATTCTGAGCAGAGAGTCTGGAGAGAATAAGGAAAGACCCTGAGAGCAGAATCTTGATAGCCTGTATAGATGAGAGGGTAGATGGGAGTTTGTGGAGATGGCAGAGATGCTCCCGAGAGGAGAGTCTACAGAGAATCCTGATAAAATAAAGCTTGTATAACGACTGGAGAGTAGAGATGAGCAGACCCATTGAAGTTCGGGTTGTAGATAAAGTTCAGCTCGGCACCTAGACTTGATCTGAACTTGATTCCGGAGCCCCAACACCATTTCAAGTCAATAATTATGCGGTTGGCTTTTTTGACACTCTAAATTAGAGATGAGTGAACGGGCCGCGGTTCGGCTCGAGTTCGGTTCGCCGAACGGAGGTCTGGTTCGAGTTCGGCTCGGCGAATCACTCGAACCCCATAGGAAACAATGGGAGGCAATCACAAACACACAAAAACGCATTATAAATGTACACATACAGTTAATAAATATTGCCATAACACTTACCTGTCCCCGGGATGCGTCCTGCACTCTGTCTCCTGCAGCTTTTCCATCGGTAATCGCTGCGTCCTCCGGGAACACCAGCAGTGATGCAGGACCTATTGTGACGTCAAAATAGCCATGTGACCAGTCACGTGTCTATTATCTCATTGGCTACAGACTGGTCACATGACTATGACGGGTCATGCTAGGACCTGTCATTTCATCTCTGTTACACGGTGCACGTTTGTGTATCGCCGTGTACCGGCGCACATGGTCGACTCCCCGCTCTGCTTCCCCATTCCCTTAAGGTACCGTCCCACTCAGCGACACTCCAGCGATCCCACCAGCAACCTGACCTGACAGGGATCGCTGGAGCGTCGCTACACGGGTTGCTGGTGAGCTGTCACACAGGCAGATCTCACCAGCAACCAGTGACCAGCCCCCAGCCAGCAGCGACGTGTGGAAGCAATGCTGCGCATGGTAACTAAGGTAAATATCGGGTAACCAACCCGATATTTACCTTGATTACCAGCGCACACCGCTTAGCGCTGGCTCCCTGCACTCCTAGCCAGAGTACACATCGGGTTAATTTTACCCGATGTGTAGTCTTGCTATGTGTGCAGGGAGCAGGGAGCCGGCACTGACAGCGTGAGAGCAGGGGACGCTGGTAACGAAGGTAAATATCGGGTAACCAAGGAAAGGGCTTCTTGGTTACCTGATGTTTACCGTAGTTACCAGCGTCCGCAGAAGCCGGCTCCTGACCGGCTGACACAGCCGGTCAATAACGGAGATCACCATTGCCATAGCAACGCGCTTGGTAGCGGTGACGGTGACGTCCCGCTACCAGCACGCAGCGGCACCGGAATCACGTGATCGGAGCAGCGTTGCTATGGCAACCCGTGCCACCGCTTACAGACGGGAGCCTGTGGTCACTCTCACAGAGTGATTTCTGCACGGAGCACAACATCCTTTCTCCCATGCAGCTGTGCTGTCTGATGGAGCAGACAGAGCTGCATGTGTTGAAGGAGAAAGAAGACAGAAGAGCATGGATCATGGAGGGGTGACAGGGGGTAATAAAGATGGTGTCTCTAAGTGTGTCTGTGTATTTATTTCTATTTAAGTATTTTTTCTCTGTGTAGACGGCTGTAGCCTGAAAACCACAGCTGGCAGCTTTACCGTGGTTGGGGATCCAATGTGGAGGTCACCACAGGCTCTTTTTTTTATAATTATTTTATAAATATTAATAATTACAAAAAAAAGTAGGGTCCCCCCCCAAATTGGATCACCAGCCAAGGTACAGCGGACAGCTGTGGTCTGGTATTCTCAGGGTGGGAAGGTCCATAGTTATTGGTCCTTCACAGCCTTAAAATAGCAGGCCGCAGGCACCCCAGAATTGGCGCATCCACTAGATGCGCCAATCCAGGCGCTTCACCCCAGCTCATCCCGTGCCCTGGTGCGGTGGCAAACGGGGTAATAAATGGAGTTGATACTAGCTGTAAGGTCACCTGACATCAAGCCCAGCAGTTTGTGATGTCATGGCGTCTATCAGATACCCAACATCACAAACTGTCAGCACTAACAAAACAAATAGACGAAAAAAAAAGTATTTGAAAAAACACTCCCCAAAACATTCCCTCTTTCACCAATTTATTGTAAGGAAAAAAAATAAGGGGGTCCCACGATGACTCTGGACCGTCTAGAATATGGGGGGACATGCTCAGGGAACGTGTCCCCCATTTTCTAGGAGTGCAGACCCTCCATGTGAGGAGTGTGGGTGCAATGAATCTGCACCCACTCTCCCGGGTCCACAGCAGCAGAGTCCATGTCGTAACTGTTGCTACCAAAGCTGCAATGGCCTGCTCATAAGCTAAGGGCATGCCTAATCAGGAGAACTATTCTACATTTCCAAATATTAGTATTTGCTGATATTATTGCTATTCCACCTGCTGTATATTGGGGATAGGATCTTGGAGATGGAATACCCCTTTAAGTCCAGTTATCCAGCTGAATGAATACTAAACAGAGCTCGCTATTTAGATGTGTTTTCTTGTGGTGTATAATGGACTTTCATGTTTGGTAGTCGTTCAGCAGGGCAACAGAAATAGCAAATCCCTCCATTTGTAAATATAGTATAGCTCTCCTGATCAACTATGTTCCTTACCTCAAGAGCAGGGCATTGCAGTAGCTTACAGATGCATGGTCCCGGGGCCCGGTGAGGTGACGGGGAGGCAGGGCTGGTGAGGTGCAGGGTCGCTGGGACAGCGCAGCGCGGTGCCGGATGGCACGGGTGTACTCACTCAGCAATAGAAAGTCACAAGAGTCTCCGGTAAACCAAACGGCTGGATGGACGGTTCCCGCAGCCGGCTGCAGTGTCTCTCCCCGGACAGGTGATGGTGGCTGTCTTTCCCTGCACCTTAGTAGTTTGCTTTTGACTCCGATGGCTTCCCAACGGTGGTCCACTTCCCAGCGTATAGGTGCCGTAGGAGCCCGATTTGCCCGCATGCGCTGGCCCTTGGGTTTCTAGCCTTTGGCGGTGGCTGTATACCCGCACGGTGCGGACGGTTGCCTTAAAACGGGACTTGGTAGTTGGGAAACCCCTGGGGTTCCCGTCACAGTCGATTTGACAATTAACGGCGGCTCCAAGCCTGGTCGGGGTCCGATGGCCCTGCCTGTGTGTGCTTAGTTTCACTCCATTCCCTGTTCCAGTACCGGCGGGCCGACGCCCGACCCCGGTCCTTTCGGCTCTGCGGAGCTCCACTAACTCCTGCAGACGGCCACCACCGTCTGCCAACCTTGCTGTACGTGTCCAGGCTCCGACCCAGACACCAGTCTTGCTCCTCACTGTTTCACTGCTCAACTCTCTCTCTCACTTCCCTAATTGAACTCACTTCCTTTTCTGGCCTCCAGGCCTGTGAACTCCTCAGTGGGCAGGGCCAACCGCCTGGCTCCACCCCACCTGGTGTGGATATCAGCCCCTGGAGGGAGGCAACAAGGGTTTTGTGTTTGACGTGTGTTTCTGTCCAGGGGGGGTGGGGGTGCGAATGTTATTCATGTGGCTACCTGGCTTGTCCAGAGCGCCACAGAACAGTCATTTGGGCTTCAGAGTTCCTGGAGAAAGTGCAGGAATCCGGCACAGGTGCCAGGTAGGAATGTCAGGCAATAGTATTGATCACAGGACACGGCACAAGGGGGACCTGAGCACCTAGCTTTCAAGACAAGGCTTACAAGACACGTTGATCAGGCCCCGCCCACATGGCAAGGCCGGTCTTATATACCCAGCACAGCCTCATGTCATATCCTGCTGCAGCAGTGCTGGGCCCATAAGACCAGGTGAGTGAGCGCGGCCCGACCCTATACAGAAGCATGAGTCAGACACATGAGACTGGGCACTGGACACAGGAAAGCACGAGCGGGAGCGGCAGCTGTGACCGGTGGACACGTGGACCGGATCAATGGGTATGGAGCGGTGCCGTGCAGGTGCGACCGGATCAGTGGGTAAGGAGTGGTGCCGGGATGGTGCGACCGGATCAGTGGGTAAGGAGCGGTGCCGAGGCATCGGGAGCGTGACACGTATACGGTCCATATGTCATCTGTTTGTCATCTGTGTGCCTTCCGTTTTTTTGGCTTACTGCCAAAAAACTGAAGGAGGGAAAATACATAAATTTACCCAGGATCCATAGCTTCATCCTACATGAGGCGGTCACTAGTGATGAGCGAGCATGCTTGTCACTACTCGGTACTCGCACGAGTATCACTGTACTCGGGCTGCTCGGCGGGGACCGAGTAATCTCGCGATACTCGTGCTTTACTCGTGGTCTTCATTTCTGCATGTTGGCGCTCTTTTGAGAGCCAGCCCTCATGCAGGGATTGGCTGGCAGACCACTGCAATGCCACAGCCCTGTTAGTTGTGGAATTGCAGTGATTGGCCGGCCTGCACAGCGTCACCGAGCCTTTATATAGGCCGGCGCGCTGTGCTCTGCTCACAGCTATTCTGACAGTGAGTGTAGGGAGAGTGTCGCTGATTCAGGGAAAGCTTTGCGGCCCTTTATAGTTAGTTCCGGAGCAGGGCTGCAAACAGTGTGACCAGAAGTCCTTCTCAGGACTATTCTAGTTGTATACAGGCAGGCAGGGTATAGCCAGGTCGGAGTACAGTAGCAGAGTCCTTCTCAGGACTATTGTTGCTATATACAGGCAGGGTATAGCCAGGTCGGAATACAGGCTAGTGACCAGAAGAGTCCTTGTCAGGACTATTGTAGCAGTATACAGGCAGGCAGGCAGGGTATATATAGCCATTCCTAGTGGTGACCGTATACCAGCCTTCATCATATCTGGGGCTGGTGTACACAGTGTAAAACAGTCCAGATAGTGTCAGACTTCTCAGTAATTGTCGCTCCTAAAAACCAGTTAGGTTCTTATTGCGTCCGTGCTTGCATTTAAAAACAGCACGTGTGTGGCAGTCGGTGGCAGGGTACAGGTGCGCGTTTTGCACAAACTATTATATAACGCACAAGTCTAGTGTATAATACACGTCAGTCAGCAGTGTCTGATAGTGTCAGACTTCTCAGTAATTGTCGCTCCTAAAAACCAGTTAGGTTCTTATTGCGTCCGTGCTTGCATTTAAAAACAGCACGTGTGTGGCAGTCGGTGGCAGGGTACAGGTGCGCGTTTTGCACAAACTATTATATAACGCACAAGTCTAGTGTATAATACACGTCAGTCAGCAGTGTCTGATAGTGTCAGACTTCTCAGTAATTGTCGCTCCTAAAAACCAGTTAGGTTCTTATTGCGTCCGTGCTTGCATTTAAAAACAGCACGTGTGTGGCAGTCGGTGGCAGGGTACAGGTGCGCGTTTTGCACAAACTATTATATAACGCACAAGTCTAGTGTATAATACACGTCAGTCAGCAGTGTCTGATAGTGTCAGACTTCTCAGTAATTGTCGCTCCTAAAAACCAGTTAGGTTCTTATTGCGTCCGTGCTTGCATTTAAAAACAGCACGTGTGTGGCAGTCGGTGGCAGGGTACAGGTGCGCGTTTTGCACAAACTATTATATAACGCACAAGTCTAGTGTATAATACACGTCAGTCAGCAGTGTCTGATAGTGTCAGACTTCTCAGTAATTGTCGCTCCTAAAAACCAGTTAGGTTCTTATTGCGTCCGTGCTTGCATTTAAAAACAGCACGTGTGTGGCAGTCGGTGGCAGGGTACAGGTGCGCGTTTTGCACAAACTATTATATAACGCACAAGTCTAGTGTATAATACACGTCAGTCAGCAGTGTCTGATAGTGTCAGACTTCTCAGTAATTGTCGCTCCTAAAAACCAGTTAGGTTCTTATTGCGTCCGTGCTTGCATTTAAAAACAGCACGTGTGTGGCAGTCGGTGGCAGGGTACAGGTGCGCGTTTTGCACAAACTATTATATAACGCACAAGTCTAGTGTATAATACACGTCAGTCAGCAGTGTCTGATAGTGTCAGACTTCTCAGTAATTGTCGCTCCTAAAAACCAGTTAGGTTCTTATTGCGTCCGTGCTTGCATTTAAAAACAGCACGTGTGTGGCAGTCGGTGGCAGGGTACAGGTGCGCGTTTTGCACAAACTATTATATAACGCACAAGTCTAGTGTATAATACACGTCAGTCAGCAGTGTCTGATAGTGTCAGACTTCTCAGTAATTGTCGCTCCTAAAAACCAGTTAGGTTCTTATTGCGTCCGTGCTTGCATTTAAAAACAGCACGTGTGTGGCAGTCGGTGGCAGGGTACAGGTGCGCGTTTTGCACAAACTATTATATAACGCACAAGTCTAGTGTATAATACACGTCAGTCAGCAGTGTCTGATAGTGTCAGACTTCTCAGTAATTGTCGCTCCTAAAAACCAGTTAGGTTCTTATTGCGTCCGTGCTTGCATTTAAAAACAGCACGTGTGTGGCAGTCGGTGGCAGGGTACAGGTGCGCGTTTTGCACAAACTATTATATAACGCACAAGTCTAGTGTATAATACACGTCAGTCAGCAGTGTCTGATAGTGTCAGACTTCTCAGTAATTGTCGCTCCTAAAAACCAGTTAGGTTCTTATTGCGTCCGTGCTTGCATTTAAAAACAGCACGTGTGTGGCAGTCGGTGGCAGGGTACAGGTGCGCGTTTTGCACAAACTATTATATAACGCACAAGTCTAGTGTATAATACACGTCAGTCAGCAGTGTCTGATAGTGTCAGACTTCTCAGTAATTGTCGCTCCTAAAAACCAGTTAGGTTCTTATTGCGTCCGTGCTTGCATTTAAAAACAGCACGTGTGTGGCAGTCGGTGGCAGCGTCAGGCTCCACGTTGTCCCTGGATAGAGACGTGCATGAGGGCCTCAAAACATTGTTCCCATTGCAAAGGAGTGGGTCTCCTGTCGTTGTAATGTCCATTCTGCAAAGAATGGGCGAAAAAATTTACCACTGGGGGTATACCTGAAACAAAGGCCTAAGTATTGCAATTTGTAACGGTCATCATCATGGTGGCGCATGAGGAGAAGGAGGAGCAGTCCAGCGATTAGCCAAACTCCAGAAGTGTGTACCCATGGGTGAGTGGAGGTACATGGCAAACTTTAAATTCCGCTCTCATTTGCTGGTGGTGTGGTGAAGTCTGGCCCAATCCAACCCTTGTTCATCTTGATCAGAGTCAGCTTGTCAGCATTTTCAGTTGACAGGCGGGTGCGTTTATCTGTAATGATTCCACCTGCGGCACTAAAAACACGCTCTGACAAAACGCTAGCAGCAGGGCAGGCCAGGCCTTCCAAGGCGTAGAGAGCCAATTCATGCCACGTGTCCAGCTTGGATACCCAATAATTGTAAGGCACAGAGGAATGTCGGAGTACAGTTGTTCGATCTGCAAGGTACTCCTTCAGCATCTGGGCAAACTTAGGATTTCTTGTGGCACTACCCCGCACCTCAGGGGCTGTGGTACGTGAGGGGCTGAGAAAACTGTCACACATCTTAAAGACTGTTCCCCTACCTCTGGCGGATTGGACTTGTGCCTCTCTCGGCTGTACGCCTCGGTTGTCCACTGATTCATGACCTATGCCGCTAGCGTTTTGTGAGGGGAATGCTTTGCCTACTTCCGTGACTATGGCCTTCTGGAACTGCTGCATTTTGCCTGACCTCTCCGCCTCGGGAATAAGAGACATAAAGTTCTCCTTTTAGCGTGGGTCTAACAGTGTTACCAACCAGTAATGATTGTCGGCCAAGATGTTCTTAACGCGAGGGTCACGAGACAGGCAGCTTACCATAAAGTCAGCCATGTGTGCCAGACTCTTAACAGCCATCACTTCAGTATCCTGACCGACACGATGACTGAACATGCTGTCCTCCTCCTCCTCATCATCTACCCTGTCCTCTGGCCAGCCACGCTGAACCGAGGATATGACTGCATGTCATATCCTCAATTTGGCCAGAGAGTTGCTCCATGTCTTCATCCTCCTCCTCGTCATAGTCCTCCACTGCACGTTGTGATGAGACGAGGCTGGGCTGTGTGTTATCATCACCCACACCCACTACTGTTTCTTGCTGAAACTCATCGCGCTCCGCCTGCAATGCATCATGTTTGTTTTCTGAGCAGAGACCATTTTAGAAGGCAGAGAAGCGGTATGGTGACGCTAATAATGTCGTCATCGCCGCTCACCATCTTGTTGTAGTCCTCAAAGTTTTGGCGGATGGTGCATAGGTCGGACATCCATCTCCACTCCTCAGGTGTTATGTGTGGAGTTTGACCCATTTCCCGACGGCTTAGGTGATGCAGGTACTCAACAACTGCCCTCTTCTGCTCACATATCCTGACCAACATGTGCAGAGTTGAATTCCAACGCGTGGGGACATCACACACCAGTCTGTGTGCCGGAAGATGCAAACGGCGTCTTAAGGCGGCAAGGCCGGCTGAAGCAGTAGGTGACTTTCGAAAATGTGCAGACAGGCGGCGAACTTTTACCAGCAGATCAGACAGCTCTGACTATGACTTTAGAAACCGCTGAACCTCGAGGTTGAGCACATGGGCCAAGCATGGAACATGTGTCAGCTGGCCTCGCCTCAAAGCCGCCACCAGGTTCCGGCCATTGTCACACACCACCTTTCCTGGCTTTAGGTTCAGAGTTGTGAGCCAGTGATCTGCCTGCTGTTTCAGAGCTGTCCACACCTCTTCTGCATTGTGGGGTTTGTCACCTATGCAGATTAGCTTCAGCACTGCCTGTTGCCGCTTCGCCGAGGCAGTGCTGCAGTGCTTCTGTGTCGCCCTGGACAAGCCAGGGGCCACAGAGCACAACACTTAAACACCCCACACTCCCTGCAGGCATATCATAGTCAAAACACAAAATCCTTGTTGCCTTCCCCAGGGGCTGTTGTCCACACCAGGGTGTGGAGCCAGGCGGTTGGTCTCCACCCACCGAGGAGGAGGGAAAACACAGGCAGTGAGAGTTAAGCTAAGGAAGTGGAAGGAGGAAAGTAGTAGAGAGGAGAAAAGTGACAGCAAAGAGCCTGAAGTTGGTCCGGGTGTGTGGCCTGGACAGGACAGCAAGGTTGGCAGGATGTGGTGACCGTCTGCAGTGGAGGCCGATTGGAGTCTGCCGTAAGGACCGTGGACGGGTGGTGACCCGGCCGTACCGGACCGGTATACAAAGCGAAGCCAGCACCATTGGCAGAGGACTTTCGGATCCCGGCAAGGCTTGGTGTCGCCGTGAATTTGCCAAATCCGTTATTGAAGGGGACCTCAGGGTTTCCAAACAGCCAAGTCCAGATAGAAGGCAACCGTACAACCGTGAAGGGGAGACACAGCCACCGGCAAGGGCAACCGTCTCCCAGGGCCAGCGCCTGTGGGCAAAAGGGGCTCCTCCGGCCCATATCCAGGTCAGGGAGCGGGTTACCGTTGGGAAACCATCACTACCAACACTTAACTTCGGTGCAGGGAGAGACAGTCATCACTAACCTGCAGGGAGGAACAACCGCAGCCGTCCGAGTGACCTGTCCATCCAGCCACTTGTTTTACCCTGAACTGTGTCATCATCATTGGGCTGAGTGAGTACCTCCGTGCCGTGCGGCACAGCGCTGCCCCTGCGACCATGCACTTCATCAGGCCCCGCAACCCGCCTGTCATCCATCTCTACCCCATCACCAGGCCCCGGGACAACCAACCCCCCTACCCACGTAGGGGAGAAATAACAACAAAGCTGCTCCCTGTCACAGGCTCCCGGGATCCCCGTCCAGAGCAGCGGTGGTGTCCACACAATCACCACAACCGTGGGTGGCGTCACGGACAATATCCCCAAAACCCAAACCACCCCTTTTCACTCACGGGCGAGTAGCGCCGCTCGAGTCCCCGGGATCCGGCCATCGCTCGAGCCAACGAGCAGCAGCAGCCGTAGAGCTGCGTCAGCCGGACCCGAGCAGTGGGAGAGCGCACCGTCCCCTCCTCCGCCAGCGACACTTACAGCTTGGGACTGGTGTGGAGGGTAAAGTGGATCAGGATGCGCAGGAGGAGGAGGAGGCTGAGGAGCATGACATTCCGGAGCTGTAGAGTGTGTGTGAAACCCTGACTGAGGTAGGGCCTGCAAAACTTGGTGTGTGAAGGACGTATTCCGTCCCTCGCTCAGACTGGGTCCCAGCTTGCACAATATTAACCCAGTGTGACGTCAACGAGATGTAGCGGCCTTGCCCACATGCACTTGTCCACGTGTCTGTGGTTAGGTGGACTTTGGCTGAAACAGCGTTGTTCCGGGCACGTGTGATGTTTTGTGACACGTGGTTAGTTATGCAATGCGGGGACGGCACACAGGGAGAAATAGTGGCGGCTGTGGACCGAGTAACGTGGGACAGCTGCCACCATCAGTTCGCGGAATGCTTCTGTCTCAACCAGCCTAAAAGGCAACATTTCCAGCGCAAGCAGTCGCGAAATGTTAGCATTTAGAACTGTGGCATGTGGGGTGTTGGCAGTGTATTTGCGCCTGCGCTCAAAGGTTTGCTGAATGGATAACTGAACGTTGCGCTGGGACAAGGACGTGCTTGATGATGGTGTTCTTTCTGCGTAGGCAACTGCAGGTGCAGGAGTGGAGGAGGCTTGTTCGCAGGCAGCATGGACAGGGGATTGGCTCGCATGCACAACCAGCGAAGACGTAGCAGTGACATCAGCAAGCACTGCTCCTCGACTCTGTTGTACTTCCCACAAAGTCGGGTGCTTGGCTGACATGTGCCTGATCATGCTGGTGGTGGTCAGGCTGCTAGTTTTGGTACCCCTGCTGATGCTGGCATGGCAGGTGTTGCAAATGGCCTTTTTAGAATCATCTGGAGCCAACTTAAAAAACTGCCAGTGTCAGAGTTCCTGGTTTTCCAGTTTTCTTTTGAAAGAGCTTGCCCTTTGTTAACATGGAGTTTTCTGTTATGTTGCCCTACTTCCTGTCCATCTGTTTAAAAGCCGCCCCTAAAGCTTAGTCCAGTGCCTGAGTATACTGCTTCCTGTGTGCTCCTGCCCTGCTGCTTTTGGTTCCTGATTGTTATTCGGATCCTCTTGGAAAACAACCGACACCGACTCTGGACTTCATCTGGTATCATCTAGCTGTACCTGGACTCCGTTTGCCGTCTTTGGTCGGAACTTCTGCCCGGTTCCTTCCGTTTAATACCACTCTGGACTCACATCACGTACAGACATTTTTCGACTTACCTATTGCCCTTTTGTGTCCCGGCTGCTGCGCATTTAGGGCTTCTGGGGTGATTGCCAGACAGTCCCTGTATAGGGGTTTGCTGTTGGTGGTCTCCCTGGGGGAGTCCGGTGCGCGGTACCGGGAATTCCCTTTCGCTCAGTCCCTGGAAGGTATTTCCTGTATTTATGTTCTACTGTGTTTTTGTTCCGTTTATGTACATATTTGCTGGTTGCATATTATAAATGTCTTGCACCAAGAACTCGTCTCTGGTTGTCATTGCCCTAACGCAATCGAAATCCTCAATACATACAATAGTATTACAGCCAGACTCGGGAAGACCTAACATTTGTACAGGCACCTTGTGTCGTGTTGTTCCGGGGAACAGTTGACTGACGTCTGCCTGGGGCCACCACTCTGCTTCTTACTGCCTGTTGTGATGCTACGCCTCCCTCCCCCTGTGCACTGCTGTCCTCGCTCTGCATATCCTCCTGCCAGGTTGGGTCAGTTACTGGATCATCCACCACGTCGTCTTCCTCTTCCGCACCCTGCTCCTCCTCCTGACTTCCTGACAATTGTGTCTCATCATCGGCCACCCCTTGTTGAGACACGTTGCCAACTTCGTGAGAACGTGGCTGCTCAAATATTTGTGCATCTGTACATACAATCTCGTCATGGCCCACTTCAACAGGAGCTGGCGAGAGGCCAGAATTTGTGAATGGAAACGTGAACGAACAGCTATTCCGAGTGTCCAAGTGTGGGATCAGTAATGTCCGTGGACGTGTACTCGGCCTGGTGGTAGGAAGGAGGATCAGGTTCTGAAATGTGCGGTGCAGTATCACGGCTACTGACACTTGACCGTGTGGAAGACAGAGTGTTTGTGGTGGTGCCAATCTGACTGGAAGCATTATCCGCTATCCAACTAACAACCTGTTGACACTGGTCTTGGTTCAAGAGGGGTGTACTGCTGCGGTCCCCAAGAATTTGGGACAGGACGTGCGAGCGACTAGATGTGGCCCTTTGTTGTGGCGAAATTAGAGCTTGCACACAACCTCGGTGTCTGCCTGCACCACCATCACGTCCACTTCCTTGTTCGTTGACAACGCCCTTGCGCATTTTGCAATGCTGTGCTGATGTGTATTCACTAGACTTGTGTGTTATATCCAAGTTTGTGCAAAACTCACACAAATGCAGCGGAAAGCTGCCACCAACAGGCACACACGTGCGGTTTTTAAATGCAAGCACGGAGGCACTAAGAACCTAACAGGTCTCTATCCAGGGACAACGTAGAGCCTCCCAATGTTTGGCTTCCCTGCCTAAGGGCTATACTATAATACACCCACTTCCTTCCAATGGGCACTTCAGGTTTACAGGCCTTCATGCACGTCTCTATCCAGGGACAACGTGGAGCCTCCCAATGTTTGGCTTCCCTGCCTAAGGGCTATACTATAATACACCCACTTCCTTCCAATGGGCACTTCAGGTTTACAGGCCTTCATGCACGTCTCTATCCAGGGACAACGTGGAGCCTCCCAATGTTTGGCTTCCCTGCCTAAGGGCTATACTATAATACACCCACTTCCTTCCAATGGGCACTTCAGGTTTACAGGCCTTCATGCACGTCTCTATCCAGGGACAACGTGGAGCCTCCCAATGTTTGGCTTCCCTGCCTAAGGGCTATACTATAATACACCCACTTCCTTCCAATGGGCACTTCAGGTTTACAGGCCTTCATGCACGTCTCTATCCAGGGACAACGTGGAGCCTCCCAATGTTTGGCTTCCCTGCCTAAGGGCTATACTATAATACACCCACTTCCTTCCAATGGGCACTTCAGGTTTACAGGCCCTCATGCACGTCTGTATGCAGGGGCATTGGTGAACCTCACAATTTAGGACTGCCCTGGCAAAGGAAAATACTACAAAGACTCACTTCCTCAAAATGGGCACATTAGACTCAAGAGGCCTTCATGTACGTCTCTTCTCAGGGACATCGGAGTGCCACACAATGTTTTCACGTAAAATCTTTCATGTATTGATCTCAAAAAGTAACATACACCAGCTCTATCTCACTATTGGGTATGTGCCCTTAACATTTCCGCCATGAAAAATCATTTTGGGGTCATTTTGGAAGGTTTTCTGGTGAGTCCGTAAAAATGGCGTAAAACGCGGACAAAATTGTTCACAGCTGTGACTTTTGAGTGATAAATGCTTCAAGGGGTCTTCCCCATGCTGTTGCCATGTCATTTGAGCACTCTTCTGAGACTTTTGTGACATTTTTAGGGTTTCTCCATGCTGCCGGGAGGTCATTTCACAAAAATACTCGGGTCTCCCATAGGATAACATTGGGCTCGTTGCTCGGGCCGAGTACACGAGTATCTTGGGAGGCTCGGCCCGAGCTTCGAGCACCCGAGCTTTTTAGTACTCGCTCATCACTAGCGGTCACATGTTCACTCCAGTGCCATTTTCTACTGCTTTTCACAGCGTAGAGCGCTCTGGTGATTTTCTTGTGCTTGTACACTTCATATCAGTCTTTTCTGTCATTACAATAGAAAGACACATAATGTCCCACTCTCCTGCATTTTGTAATTTTGCACACTTTGGTGCCTTTCATGTGGCACTAAGGGGTGCTTAGCCTTGTATTTACCAAAATAAATAAATAAATTTTAAAAAAAAATGACGTGGGGTTCCCCCTATTTTTGTAGCCAGCTAGGGTAAAGCAGACGGCTGCAGCCTGCAGACCACAGCTGGCAGCTTCACCTTGGCTGGTAATCCAAAACTGAGGGCACCCCACGCTGTTATTTTAAATTAAATAAATAATTTAAAAAAAAAACACGTAGGGGTCCCACCAAAATTGGACCACCAGCCAAGGTAAAGCAGACAGCTGGTGTCTGATATTCTCAGACTAGGGAGGTCCATGGTTTTTGGACTCTCCCCAGCCTAAAAATAGCACGCCGCAGCCGCCCCAGAAGTAGCGCATCCATTAGATGTGCCAATCCTGGTGCTTCGCCCCAGCTCATCCCGTGCCCTGGTGCGGTGGCAAACGGGGTAATATATGGGGTTAATACCAGATGTGTAATGTCACCTGGCATCAAGCCCTGGGGTTGGTGAGGTCAGGCGTCTATCAGATACCCGACATCACCAACCCAGTCAGTAATAAAAAAAAATAGACGACAAACATATTTTTATTTGAAAAATCACTCCCCAACACATTCCCTCTTTCACAAATTTATTAGAAAGAAAAACAAATCCAGGTCTGCTGTAATCCAAGCGGTTACCATGACGATCCATACCATAGTCACTGTCCCAGCCAATGAAGAACAGAATGTTCCCCATTGGCTGGGAGAGCAGTGCAGTGACCTAAGCTAACATCAATAGCCCAGGTCACTGCAGGGCATGACAAGTGCTGCTGTCAGGAGCGAGGTACATTACCTGTGGTGATGATCTACTGCACTGCTGACAGCACCTGTCATTGACTTCAATGACCATCACAGCCAAGTATCGCGAGAGCCTGTTACGTCACTGCTAGTGACAGTCTCGGGCCGCAGTGAGAGATGTGAAGCGGCGGCCATGGAAGACAGTGTCAGCGCTGAGGTCAGGAGGGCGGGACTTCATCACCGCAGGTAAGCCGAGTGGGGTAATGAGTGTGGAGTGCGAGTTGGGCGGAGCCTAGCGGGATAATGTGTGCAGAGTGCCAGGTGGGCGGAGCCTAGCGGGGTAATGCGTGCAGAGTGCCAGGTGGGCGGAGCCTAGCGGGGCCATGTGTGCAGAGTGCCAGGTGGGCGGAGCCTAGCGGGGCCATGTGTGCGGGCGGCGGAGTGCGAAGTGGGTGGAGCCTAGCCGGGTTATGTGTGCGGGCGGCGGAGTGCAAAGTGGGTGGAGCCTAGCGGGGCCATGTGTGCGGGCGGCAGAGTGCGAAGTGGGTGGAGCCTAGGGGGGCCATGTGGACGACAGTGACGGGGACTGCATGGCTTGGGACAGGTGAGTGTGTGTGTGTCAGAGCCCAGCGGGGAAGTGTTGTCTCCCTACACATGTAACCAGGGTAAATATCGGGTTACTAATCAAAGCGCTTTGCTTGGATACCCGATGTTTATCTTGGTTACCAGCTTACCGCAGGCTGCCAGCGATGGCTCCCTGCACACTGTAGCTGTGAAATGTCCTGCTTTTGCTGATAGAACCGTTCTCGAACGTAACTCGAACTGCCGAACTTTTACCAAAAAGCTCGAGTTCGAGTTCTAACTAGAACACGCCCCAAAATCACTCGAACCATGAACTGGAGAACCACGCTCAACTCTACTCTAAATCCAAAAATTTATTTTTGTTGGCCCCCATTGAGAGCCATTCAAACACTGCATGCAGCACGCACCGAACACCCCGATGCTCAATCGAGTAATTAGCATACGTACAGCACTTGAACCCGTAACTTGGACACTGATTTGTTTCTTAAGAGACTGGGTTTGGTACAAACCCCTAACTTTGCATTTTGGGTTCGCGCATCTCTTCTGGAGAAAAATCCCTGACAGAAAGTATGAAGAGACTGCATTAAGGCTATGTGCCCACGGGGACAGTGTCCTGCGGATATATCCGCAGGACATTCCGCAGGAGCTCCCAGGAAACAGCACCACAACGTCTGTCTGTTTCCATGCTGCGGAATGTCCTGTGGGTATGGTGCAGGCTTTCTGCATTGAGGATACAGTACCATGGCTTCGGCACTGCATCCTCAATGCAGAACAAGTGCTGCAGTGATCGGGGGAGTTCATACTTACCTCCATCATGCAGCACCTCGCTTTCTGGCAGCCGGGTCACTCTCTCAGCGTCTGCAGAAGAAGATGGGCGGGCCTGAACTAGCTCCGGCTGTCACATGACCGGAGCTCGTGCAGGCTCCGCCCACCTCTTCCTTCCTGTACCTGGATTCACCGCGCTCCTGTACACCGGACGGAGAAAGTGACCCCGGTGAGGCAGGTAAGTATATGGGACCCTGCGGAGAAATCCGCAACAATAATTGACATGCTGCAGATTTTTCTGCATGGAAATCCGCACGATTTCCGCTGCGGAAAAATCCGCAGCATGGGCACAGCATTTCCCAAATGCCACAGAAATGGCTGGGGAGTAGCTGTGCTGCAGATTTCTGGAAAATCCGCGGCTTTTCCGCGAGAAATCCGCGGCATAATCCGCGCATTTTCCGCAGCGTGGGCACATAGCCTTAGACTCTAGATGAACCCTGTGACCAGAGTCTAAAGTAGAGCAGCCTCTGAAAGAGTTGAGGAGCCTAAGGTAAGATTTAAAACCTAGTCAGATTTCTAATTTTGTGTAACATTTGCATAAAGGTAGATAATTACGTATGTAGGTATCTGGAGTGAAAAATTGCAAGTCACCAGAAGATATTGGGGCATGGAGGGCTGTGTAGGGATCATCATAGTTTATGGAGAGCTATGGGAACATTATACTGTATGGAGGGCTATGTGCCGCCATTATACTGTGTAGACATTTGTACCTGGGCTATTATTCTGTTTGAATTTATGTGAGAGGCATTACACAGTATAGAGGACTGTGTGGGAGACATTATACTGTGTGTAAGGTAGTGTAAAGGCCATCATACTGTGTGGAGGTAATTGTGGGGGGCACTATTCTGTATGGAGGGCTGCATTGAGCCATTACAAAGAGTGAAAGGCTGTGTGGGAGCCATTATACTACTAATCTGATTCCCCGCCCTCCTCTCCCAATGGCAGTACAGGGCAGAAATGAGATGGAAACACAAAAAAAATACAAGGGAAAACCAAAACTATCTCACACTACAAACACACAGGAATAGAAAGACACAGGAGAAAAGCAAGAGCAGGAATGTAGCAACAAAAGAAAAAATGTTAACTCCACAACCACATTCAGCAACAAGTAAAAACCATCAGATAGTCTGTCTCAAAACATCTCTCTAGACCAGCTAATATAGACTATACCTGGCATATATGGAAGGATCTAGCCAGCATATATAGCAGGGGAGCACATGAGATTGGCTTCCCCACAACATGTAATCATTGGAGACTAACAATCTAACTAGGAAAGATTAACTCTTGGTAGCCTGCCTATGAACTACCACTCTGTAGGTCGAAAACCAATGTTATTCTTTGGGGCCATGCACAAGTCCAAGCTTTTACTTGGACCAAGTCTGTCCAAGGTAAAAATTGCAGCATGCCTGTACTCAGCCATGAAGTCAATGGGACCATTGAAAAAACTGGACCACACTTGGATGCCATTTGAGTGCGGTCTGATTTTCATGGACTGACAGGATGAAGAAGATGGACAATTCTATAATATATATATATATATATATATATATATATATATATATATGTATCTATATATATATATATATATATATATATATCTTTTTCACTCCTAATTGAGAAGCCATTATGTAATGCTAGCACTAGGGGGAACCAGAACTCCAGCGATACGTAGTGCAGCTATGTGTGATATGGAACAAGCCCACTAGATGTCACTAGCATCCGCATATGTATGCAATGGGATAGTTGCACAAGCTGAGGTCAGAGCCAGGATGTAACGTAGTACAAGGGAGCAGACAGAGTCAAAGTCAAGTGAGAGCTGGAGGTCAGAAGTCAGGAGGTGTCGTCAGAAGCTGGAGGAGGAAAGAACCGAGGTCAGGTAACAAGCCAAAGTCAGGGACTGGGAGAGCAAGTCAGTAGGCGGAGGGCACAGAGAACGAACAACAATTCAGGGAGCAAGAGAGGGAGACAGGAAGGTTGGCTAAGACAGGGAGGACAGAAGACAGGGAGGTGAGGACTCGGTAGTGGGCAGAATCAGAGCAAACTCATAGGGACCAGAGGCGCATACTGCAGAGCAGGAACTATAACTGGCACCGACCTTGGGAACACGACACCAAGATAAGGCAGTGTGACCCTGGGAACGAGGCACAGAAGGATAAGTGCTAGGGATGATCAAATACTACGATTATTCGGCTTCGTGAATATTTTCCGAATACCTCGCCCCTATTCGACTATTCAATGCGCAATGTAAGTCTAAAGGCTGCTTTACACCAGGCAATCTATCGTGCGATAGATCGTCGGGGTCACGGTTTTTGTGACGCACATCCGGCATCGCTGGCGATGCCGGCCTGTGTGACACCTCCTAGCGACGCAGTATCGCTCACAAATCGGGAGTCGGGTACTGCTCGTTAGGTTCCATAATATCGGTTACTTTAGTTGACCATCGTTTCCGTGGTAGCACACGTCGCTCCGTGTGACACCACGGGAACGATGAGCAGCTCACCTGCCTCCCGCGGCCGCCGCCGTCTCTATGTGGAAGGAAGGAGGTGGGCGGGATGTTTACATCCTGCTCATCTCCGCCCCTCCGCTTCTATTGGCCGGCGGCCGTGTGACGTCGCTGTGACGCCGAACGTCCCTCCCACTCCAGGAAGTGGACGTTCGCCGCCCACAGCGAGGTCGCACGAGAGGTAAGTATGTGTGACGGGGGTTACTACCTTTGTGCGACACGGGCAGCGATTTGCCCGTGACGCAAAAAGGACGGGGGCGGGTACGATCGATTGTGAAATCGCACAATCGGTCGTACCGTGTAAAGCAGGCTTAAGGGAAGCCACAATAGTTCCGAATAGTTGTTATTCGGATTTCCCATAGACTTACATTGCACATCGAATATTCGCGAATAGTCGAATAGCGGCGAGGTATTCGGAAAATATTTGCGAAGCCGAATAATTGAAGTATTCGATCATTCCTAATAAGCTCCTTCCACTGGACCCAACACCGGGGAACACAAACAGCAGGACAAAGCACCTATGAAGGCTCTGCAACAGGCAAAGTCCTACATGAATCTTGACACATTATTTCTTCACTTCCAAAAGAGCACATCTGTTTTGCCTACATAAATAAAGGGATAATTTATATACAGCTTTTGAAAAAAACTATAGCTACTTCATTTAACGAATAACAAAGCTCTTGATACTCCTCAAATAGGGATACTTTCATCTCCATCATTTGTGAAAAACATCACAGATTGTTCAATTCGCACCACCTATGCGTCAACATGTTTGCACCATCTGTTTATAAACACCAGTCATTCAGGCATTTACCTAAAATATAATTGATAATTTTTGGACCATTTTTTTTATTTAAGTAGCCAAAAAAATTATTCTATAGTATATTGTTAAACAGACTTTTGGATACCACTGGTTACTGTCTGTTTAACCCTAGCCAGATTGGTTGAGATTACTTAGACATTCAATACTTTCCCAGGAGACCATGGAGTGTTTCGCGCATATTTTCCACACACTTAAAATTTTATAAAATTGAACTGAAATTTTTTTTTCAAACCTTGCAAATTTGAATTTGATATGATCCTTTCATCTCTAATATACAATATTCCAGTCATTATATTGCCCTTAATAATAGCTTTCCCTCTCCTTTTCTCTAGTGCCTTGCCACCAGCAATTCAATGGAAGGCCCTGGCGCTAATGAGAGGTGAGTGGGGTCATAATATGGGGGGACCCTACACCAAATATTTAATTTATTTGTTTATTTTTATAACACGATAGACGCGCATAGCGTCTGTGATTGGAAGCAGTCAGATGACACGCTAACACAGGGTGGGGAAGGGTCTGACTGCAACCAATCATAGACACCGGTGGGTGGGGAAAGCATCGCATATGCAATGAAGGTAATGAGTGGCCCGATAGTGAATGAGTGGCCGCGGGAGCAGTTACAGCTGCGCCGGAGCCTCAGTAAGTATAGCCCGCTTGCTCCTATCCCCCTATCCTTTCTACCACCAATTTTAATCCGAGGATTCAAGTCCCCATAGACTTATATGGGGACGGGCATGTGGCCAGATATCCGGGATCAATTCCAGGTTGAATCCAGATTTTATTATAACACTCACCTGAGGCTGATCCCTGCATTTCGTAATGTCCCTAGATGGCTACTTCTACCACCGCCATGTATGTGCCGAGGCCCTCGCTGGCCCTGAACTCACCCTAACTAGTGAACGCCAGCAAAATACTAGTCTTGCCACTGCAATAAGAAAACATGAGGTAGATAAGACAAACAGGTTGTGGAAAGACACAACTATAAACACTCCAGTAGCAATTTCTCAGCTGCAATTGAGGTGACACCTCAGCTTTCTAAAGAAGTTGGCTCCTTCAGAGTAGACAGCATAGGTATGAGCTATAGCCGACATAAGAAAGATTATATTTATAGTAGAAGGGAGTGGTTGCAGTTGAGGGTACAACAGTCTGTTAGATCAATGCAGGATAGAAATTAACCTTAACCCCTTCAGTACCAGATGGAATTAAATACGTTCCAACTTAGGGTAAACGATGAGCGGGCACTCGAGGAGATCTGTGATCAACAATACGCTGTGACCTTCTGATCCCAGATCCCCTGAGGTCCCATCAGGCCTTGGCACACTCATTACAAGGTTTTTGTAACATACTAGTCATAGTTAATTATTTCCCAGGGGATCTCACCTAGTGTCACCGAGTATCAAGAATTTTGGTAAAATTCGGCAAAGCTGGTGATTTCGAATTTCAACAGATTTGTCCAACTCTGATAGTTTCCACATTAGGAAGAGTCGTGTACATAAACCATAATACCCCATCAAAGATTACCCTATGCTGATGGTCTTGTACTCAGTAGCAGACTACTCAACTATTGCTTTACATTTTACTCTCATAGCATGGGAGCCTCTCACCTATTGACCTGGCATTAAACAAACAAAATATCATCCTTTGACAAACCTGCCAGAGGCACCAGATGGTCCTGTGTGTGTTCTTGGTTTTATCCATGGTACAGGTGTTCCCAGAGGGAACGTGTACCGCCCCACGGCCTCGGCTGCGGCCGCCGAGCCGCTCGGGTTCGGGCTCGCGTGTCGGTGGCTCGAGCACCTCCGAACCCGGGGGTCACGTCGCTCTGGAAGGATGTAGTGGTGGTGCATGCAGGGGGTTTGGGGTGGTTGTTTGGTAAAGTTCATGACGCCACCCACGGGTTGTGGTGATCGTAGGATGGACACCACCACTGCCATTGACTAGGCCTCTCGGTGAAGGGGTTATGCAGCTTGGTGTTAACCCCTCCGTGGGCAGGGGCGATGGTCCCGGGGGCCCACGGGGAGGATGAAGGCCGGGGTGTTGGCACTGGTGTACTCACTCTGACACAAGATAACGGAGTCTCTGGTAAACCAAACGGTAGAATGGACGGGGCCCACAGCCGGCTGCGGTGTTCTGCCTGGACAGGTTGGTGATGGCTGTCATTTCCCTGCACCTGTGTTTTGTTGTGAATGACTACTGTGCCTGGACACTGGTAGTCCGCTCCCCGGTGTGTAAAGGGTCGTAGGAGCCCGTTTGCCCGCAGGCACTGGCCCCTTGGATGGTTGGGCTGTTACCGTCAATAGGGACTTGGGTGGGAATGAACCCCTGAGGTCCAGACTGCAATCAGTAAATTCGACTATCAGGGTGGCTTCTAGCCTAGTCGGGGTCTGAGTACCCTGCCTGGTGCTTGGCTCCAATCGACTCCCCGGTTCGGTACCGGCGGGCCACCGCCCGACCCCGGTCCTACGGCTCCACCGACCGTGCGCCAACTCCTGCAGACGTCCACCACCGTCTGCCGACCTTGCTGGAGGTGCCTGGGCTCCGACCCAGACACCTAGACAGTCCGTGGCAGGCCTGATCCCAGGTCTGCCCTTGACTTCTCTTCTCACTCCTCCACTGTCAACTGTACTGAACTCAACTGTCTCACCGACTGTCATGTTTTCCCGCCTCCAGGACTGTGAACTCCTCGGTGGGCGGAGTCAACCACCTGGCTCTGCCCAACCTGGTGTGGACATCAGACCCTGGAGGGTGGCAACAAGGGTTTCTGTTTCACTGTTGTCACCTGTCCTGGGAAGGGGTGTGTGTGGTGTTATGTCTGTGACTACCTGGCTAGTCCAGGGCGTCACAAAAGCAAATATTAAACTTGCTCATATTTTATTTTCCATCCATCTATATAATTAAATCAGAGGTGAATTAAACCATAGTTTGACCAAGTGCCCCCAATCTTATTTTTTATCACCTCTTATTTTACAATCTCCATTCTACTGATTTCGCCAATACTAGATTATTTTTACTACTGTTGAATATAAAATTGCCATAAATCTGTTCTTTCTGTTTCAACATGTGTAGAAGAAAGTAATTTTATAGCTGCGGAAAAAATCAAGATCTGTGGAAAATTGTAGTCAGAAAGTTGTCCAGAAGGAAAATCGAAGGTGGGGAATCCTACAAATTTTCTGCACCATTTGGGCAAAAACATCAGTAATTTCAAAGTAACAATGGTCTGTTTTTTAAAGGAGTTATCCATAACTTTCAAACAGGTAATTTCTCCTTACGTCACATATTCAATGTCACATCAGAGGCAGTCCAATAAGCATGGATCTCCCCAGCCTCAGAATACCAGCCCCCAGCTGTCAGCTTTATCATGGCTGGATATCAAAATTGCGGGGGATCGCATGCCGCTTTTTTTGCCGCATGTGGTTCATCTTATTTTGATACACAGCAAAGATAAGCACACGGCTGGGGGCTGCAGCCTTTAGCCATATGCTTTATTTGTGTTGGGTATCATAATATGGGGGGAAGTTACCTTCTATAATTATTTATTTTTACTGTACAATATAGACCCGCAGACTGGGTTGGTGACATGCTGTCACTCGGCGTGGGGGCGCATCTGACTGCAACCAATCACAGCCGCTGGTGGGTGGGGAAAGCACTGAATATGTATGAGGCTAATGAGTGGCCCGGAAGTGAATGAGAGGCCATGGGAGCAGTTACAGCAGGGCAAGTGACTCGATAAGTATAGCGCGCATGCTTTATTATTTTTTTCTATATTTTTACTTAATTTTTATATTACTAGAATGCCAGGCCCGGCACTCAGGTACCTTTAAACTTGCGGGGTTCGGACTTTAGAGTCCGGGTCCACCCATCACGTTTTTCACCCATTGAATAAAAAAATGCATTGTCAGAAACACATGCATTTTTTGATGCATTTTTGAGCATTTCTGTGACCACAGGAGGAAACTCTGTGGTCATCACAACGATGTAATGTGCACACATAGGCTTAAGGTGCCTGTAGGATTCAGGTTAGGGAAAACCACTACTAAGCTAAATACTATGAATCGTCCTAAGCATAAGTAATAAAAAAAATGATTTTCCATAAAAAACACTTGAAGAAGAAGTTTTAAAAAGAAATAAGGAGACAACAGATCTCTGATTGGCTGCTCTACAAACCAATTGCTTGAGGCTCCTCCTCCTAGGAGCCACAATCTGAGTTTATTTGTTTTCAAAGGAATCATCGATTAGTCAGGTGCCTTATGTCATTGAAAGAAACGCAATCAGAAACCAAGTTTCAAAGAGTATAAAAGCTCTTAATTTTATTACAATTAGATTAAAATACAAAACAATAACAATATTATATTGATATAAATAAGCAAAAAATTGCCAATTCATAGGTCTAAAATCCAAAATATACCAACATCTTATAGAAAAGGTTTTTTAATTCATTAAAATATATAAAGCGCTATTTTAGATGTGTTTTATTCCAAAACTGAATATTTCTACCATCTAGTGGTGAAATAATTAATAGCATGTAGCTTATATCCAATGTCATCAGCTTTAGATAATTCTAGTAAAAAATAGAGCTTTCAAAGTGCAAAAAATAACAAATAGCATTAATACATCTGCACTATCAAGAAAATTGAAAAATAATATTATAGAACAATACAATGACATTGATATAAGGCTACCTACTGCAGAGCGGTATTTGGATAGACCTGATACCTCGACACGTGTTTCGTGCTATAACTTCTTCAGGAGGCACCTGAACACATAGCCTTAAGGTGACTGTAGGATTCAGGTTAGGGAAAACCAGTACTAATCTAAATACTATGAATCGTCCTAAGCATAAGTAATAAAAAAATAATTTTCCTTAAAAACCACTTGAAGAAGAAGTTTTAAAAAGAAATAAGGAGACAACAGATCTCTGATTGGCTGCTCTACAAACCAATTGCTTGAGGCTCCTCCTCCTAGGAGCCACAATCTGAGTTTGTTTTCAAAGGAATCATAGATTAGTCAGGTGCCTTATGTCATTGAAAGAAAGTTGCATTTCCAGGTCTTCCTTACATTACAGCACCACCGGAGGTTGCTCCCCTATCCTCTATAGGGACAGGAAACACGCAAGAGGTTAAAACCCCTCCCATCTCCAACCTACTCAGTATTTTTCCTGTCCCTGCACAGGACAGGGGCATGCAAGAGATCGCGTGGCTGGACGCGCGGCTTACCAGGTCCAGGGAGAGGGTGGCGCAGGCCTCTTGTTCCCCGGTCAAGAGGATCCTCCGGTGGCCGAAACCGATGTACTGGTCCCTCAGCCGCACTGGTAGAGCGAGAGCTGCCAGGTTAGACTGCATCTCCAAACACTGGTACTCTGGGTCCCCTGCTTTAGCGTGCGGTGAGTTCCGGGTGCCGCACTGCACGTCATACTCCTTCCGTGTCCATGTCACTTCCGGGAGCGGCGGTGTGAACGGGAGATTTGAACGCTGCAGTGGCAAGGTCGGACCAGGGACGCTAAGGATGCGGTATAGTATAAAGGGGGTGATCCGGGTGCAATGTGGATTATGTGCTGTTTTCACTGTGGTCATGGATGTTGTAACCCGGCCTGACGCCCCCCCGGGGTCTCCCGCGATCTATATTTTTATATATATATATATATATATAGATATATATATATATATATGTATATATATATATATATATATATATATAAATATGACAGAATTTTCTAATTAAGATTAGACCGCGAAGCATAATGCATAGAAGAAAGTTCTAAAAAGTATAATAATAAGAGCTGTAAGCTAGTAGAAAGGAGAGTTTGTAGGAAACAGCTAGGGAGAAATCATGGCAGTGGTCAGGCATAAATTTCAGGAGGACACAAAAATTAAAGACTGCAGAGACCCGTGAAAGAATAGTCTGAAGAAACTTCAGTTCAACTCCACGGAGGAGAAAAGGTCCTGAAAGAGAATTTGGGGAGACTGCAAAGTGGCACCCAATTAGAGCTGGAAAGGAATCAGAGAAACGCCTAAGAGGAAACAAACTCTTGAGAGAAGAGTCTGGAGAAAATAAGGCATGGTAACAATAGCGTATTTATGGAACATTCAATTGATACCTTTTTATCGTTGAAATGCATTTTGTAATTGTTCAGTAATCGCCTGTATTCACTGTCGCTGAAATGTCTTGCAGACCACGTTGAGTTCCCAGGTCAATAGTCATAAGTTAGAAGTGACTGACAATGACGACACATCTCGGAGATTTGAGCCAGGGTAAGCAGGTCACTAGAAAAGCAGAGATCTGTCATTCAAAAAAAGGAAGAAAAAAACAAGGATAAAAAGTGGAAAAATGTCCGCGCTGCTGTGCCAATAAAGAGTTAATTCCAAATAGGAGCAATGCAGGGTGGTTTATTCTACGCGTTTCGGAGATAACCCCACTCCTTCATCAGGAAATCCATTTTTGGTGGATTTCCTGATGAAGGAGAGGGGTTATCTCCGAAACGCGTAGAATAAACCACCCTGCATTGCTCTTATATGGAATTAACTCTTTATTGGCACAGCAGTGCAGACATTTTCCCCCTTTTTATCTTTGTTTTTTCTTGCTTCTGCCTTTGGCACATGGAGTCTGCAGCAGCTGATACATGCTTTAATACTGGTTGTGCGTCACACAACCATCTCTGTGTCACACAACCATCTCAGGTGAGTGGTTTTCATTAACCTTTACTGTTGTTATCCTGGTAAGTGTTAGGGCCAGGTGGATGGGCAGACCCGGGAGGTGGATCCACTGGGCCGAACTCCCCGATGAGGGAAAGGGGTCCGGTAGCCGGAGCACTATAGGTAGCAGGACAGTCCGCGCACAAGAGCACAATGGAGAAGTCCCTGGGACCACGGGGTCACTGATGGTAGTCCGGGTGACGGAGCTCAGGTTCGGAAGCCGGGATGATGTCAGGCGGGGTCTGGAACCGTTGGAGCGAGATGACGAGTCACCGCAGGGAACAGAGCTGGTACGGACTGTCAGGATGGCAGATAGGCAGCGTTCGGGGTTCGGGATTCGGCAGGACCGGATGGCAATGCAGGATCGGCTCTAGAAGAGAGAGAGGTAAGTATCTCACAGGAACACAAGGAGACCTGACTCCTAGCTTGGGAAATACAAAGAACAGGCCCCGCCCCCTTGGACATTAAACCCCTTTATACCCTGTACCTGTGTGCTTCATTTCCTGTCAGTGGACACTGGCCCTTTAAGAAAGGGTCAGTGACCGCGCGCGCGCCCTAATGCGCATGCGCGCGGCCCGGGTGCCAGAAGCCAGGGCAGGAAGCTGAGAGGAGGAAGCAGCAGAGCCGGGCTGGGGCTGGGAAGCCGACGGGCGCCGGGAGCGGGGACCAGCGTGGCCAGTGGAGGCTGGAGAGCGGGGAGCGTGGCAGGTGAGCCGGGGAGCGGAGCAGAGGACCCGGGGAGCGTGACAGTACCCCCCCCCCACGCCCCCCTCCCCGCAACCGGGACAGGAAGGCACGGATCAGAGGAGTGCCCACATTCTCCCTGGGCTCCCAGGACCTATCCTCAGGACCATACCCTGCCCAGTCCACCAGAAAGAACTGTCGACCCCGTACGGTCTTCATGGCCACGATATCCCTTACCGCATAGATGTCGTCATCAGCAATAGGAGGAGGAGCCGGACTGGCAGCAGCGGAGAAGGGACCAAGGACAACCGGCTTGAGCAGAGAGACGTGGAAGAAGTTGGGTATCCTCATCGTGGCCGGGAGCTGCAGTTTGTAGGAGACCTCATTGATCTTGCTGAGGACTTTAAACGGTCCGATGTAGCGAGGTCCCAGCTTGTAGGATGGCAACTTCAATCGGACGTACTTGGAAGCAAGCCAGACGAGATCTCCAGGGGAGAAACACGGAGGATCCAGACGTCTCTTGTCTGCGTGTCTCTTCATCCGCAGGGATGCACGTGCAAGGGACGCCTTAACTGAGTCCCAAATGGTTGTAAAGTCACGGACTACCGCATCAGCAGCAGGGATATCCGAGGAAGAGGATACAGGCAATGGGACAGAAGGCTGAAGTCCGTAGACGACATGGAAGGGAGAACTGGAGGAGGACTCACTGACGTGGTGATTATGGGAGAATTCAGCCCAAGGAAGAAGCGTGGACCAATCGTCATGATGGGCGTTGACGTAGTGACGTAAGAAGGAGGTCAATATCTGATTGACCCGTTCCACTTGGCCGTTCGACTGAGGATGGTAGGCAGAAGAAAAGTCCAGAGTCACTCCCAGATGTTTACAGAGAGCCCTCCAGAAGCGGGAGGGTCACTGAGTTCCTCTGTCGGACACAATGTGTGATGGAAAGCCATGCAAGCGGAAGATGTGATGTATATAGGCATCCGCGAGTTCCTGGGCAGAGGGCAGTCCAGCCATAGGGACAAAATGGGCCATTTTAGAGAACCGATCCACCACGACCCATATGACTGTGTGTCCGGAGGACAGTGGCAAGTCCGTAATAAAGTCCATCGCAATGTGTTGCCAGGGAACTGAGGGTATAGGCAGAGGCAGAAGACGGCCATATGGCAGGTGTTTGGGCGTCTTGTTCCTGACACAAGAGGGGCAGGCAGAGACAAAAGAGGCGACGTCCGTGCGAAGGGATGGCCACCAGTAATGACGTACAATCGCAGTCCAAGTTCTCTTCTGACCAGCATGACCGGCTGTTTTCGAGGCATGGCCCCAGTATAACACTTTTTGCCTGTCAGTCTCAGAGACATAGGTCTTCCCGGGTGGTATCTGGGCCAGGGTGACAGGAGCCACCGGAATAATCTTACTTGGACAGATGATGGGTTGGGATGTCTCCTCCTCCTGCTCCATGGGCATGAAAGACCTAGACAAGGCATCAGCGCGTACATTCTTGTTCGCGGGTCGTAAATGGAGCTGGAAATCGAACCGGGCAAAGAACAAGGACCACCTGGCTTGCCGTGGGTTCAGTCGCTGAGCAGACCGCAGGTATTCCAGGTTCTTGTGGTCCGTGTAAATAATAACGGGGTACACTGCTCCTTCCAGAAGATAGCGCCATTCCTCCAGAGCCAGTTTGACTGCCAATAGCTCTCGGTCACCGATGGTGTAATTGCGTTCAGGCGCTGAGAAGCTCTTGGAGAAAAAACCGCAAGTCACCATCTTCCCGGAGGAGGACTTCTGCATGAGCACTGCTCCGGCTCCCGAGGAGGAGGCATCCACCTCCAAGGTGAACTGGCGGTTTAACTCCGGACGGTGGAGTACAGTAGAGGAGGCAAAGGCCCGCTTTAGAGAGCTAAACGCGGCGTCGGCCGCAGGTGACCAGTTCTTTGGATTAGCCCCCTTCTTGGTCAAGGCGGAGAGAGGAGCAGTCAGAGCAGAGAAGTGAGGGATGAACTGGCGGTAATAGTTTGCGAATCCCAGAAAGCGTTGGATTGCCTTCAGTCCAGAAGGAGGAGGCCAGTTGAGAATGGAAGAGACCTTCTTTGGATCCATCTGCAGTCCAGTATCGGTGATGAGGTAACCCAGGAAGGGAAGAGAAGACTGTTCGAAGACACACTTCTCGTACTTGGCGTACAGACGATTCTCTCTCAGTCTTTGTAGAACCAGTTGCACGTTCTCTCGGTGGGTCTGGAGGTCCGGAGAGAAGACAAGGATGTCATCCAGATATACCACCACACAGACGTAGAGGAGGTCCCGGAACACGTCGTTCACTAATTCTTGGAAGACTGCTGGTGCGTTACACAGGCCGAAGGGCATCACGCAGTATTCATAGTGCCCATCACGAGTGTTGAACGCGGTCTTCCATTCGTCCCCCGAGCGGATACGGACCAGGTTGTAGGCACCCCGAAGATCCAACTTGGTGAACACACGAGCTCCTCTGAGCCGATCAAACAATTCGGGGATGAGCGGCAGGGGGTACTTGTTTTTTACGGTGATTTGGTTCAATCCCCGGTAGTCTATGCATGGGCGTAAGTCGCCCTCTTTCTTCTTCACGAAGAAGAAGCCTGCTCCAGCAGGAGAGGAGGATCTCCGAATGAATCCCCTTGCCAGGCTCTCTGTGATGTACGTAGACATGGCCCTTGTTTCGGCTGGAGACAGTGGATATATCCGTCCTCGAGGTGGTGTAGTTCCCGGGAGCAGGTCAATGGCACAATCGTAAGGACGATGTGGCGGAAGCACCTCTGACTCCTTCTTATCAAAGACGTCTGCGAAGGACCAATAGGCTGAGGGCAGTCCCGGTAGGGACTCTGGAACCGGAGGTCGCCGGATGGGTTGTATGGTCTTCAGACATTTCTCATGGCAAGAAGAGCCCCATCGAGTGATTTCACCAGTGCCCCAGCTGACTGAAGGTTCGTGTGTCCGTAACCAAGGAAGGCCCAGCAGGATTTGATGTGACATGTGTGGGAGGACGTAGAGAGCGATGTTCTCGGTGTGCAGAGCACCGATACGCAGTTCGACCGGCCTGGTGATCCAGGAGATGGTGTCAGAGAGGAGTCTCCCATCCACAGAGGCAATCACTAGGGGTTTGTCGAGTGGAGTAACAGGCACCTGGTACTTGTCCACCGTGGCCTGCTGGATGAAATTGCCTGCTGCCCCAGAATCGAGGTATGCCTCAGCCATGAACCGCGTCTCTCCCGTTGTCACTTGCACAGTCCATGTAACCGGGTCTGAGAGAGTCCCAGCACCTAGGGTGGCCTCTCCTACCAACCCTAGGCTTTGGAGTTTGCCGGCGTCTCTGGACAGGAGCGTAGCAGGTGTGTGCCCTCTCCGCAGTAGAAGCAGAGACCCTTGGCGAGCCGCTCTGCTCGACGTTGTTCAGACTGTCGCACACGGTCGATCTGCATGGGCTCATGGACGGAGACACCAGATGCCGTTGACTGGAGTACGGCGGGCTTCTGCGGAGGAGAGGAATGCCGTATCGGACGTCTCTCACGGGACACCTCTTTGGACCGCTCCTGAAAGCGGATGTCCACTCGAGTCGCTAGGGTAATCAGGGCGTCCAGGGTGGACGGTACGTCACGACCAGCCAGCTCATCTTTGATTCGACCCGAGAGTCCTTCCCAGAAGGCGGCGGTTAGGGCCTCGTTATTCCACCCGAGTTCCGAAGCCAAGGTGCGGAAACGGATGGCGTATTGACCCACCGTCAGAGTTCCCTGACGTAACCGGAGAAGAAATGAAGCAGACGCGGAGGCGCGTCCGGGCTCGTCAAAGGTGCCACGAAAGGCCGGCAGGAACTCCTGGAGGTTCTTGGTCATAGGGTCCTCCTTCTCCCACAAGGGGTTCATCCACGCCAGTGCCTCGCCCTCTAGGTGATACATTATGAAGGCTACCTTGGCTTGGTCGGAGGCAAACAAATGCGGCAGCTGCGTGAAATGGAGGGAGCATTGGTTTATGAATCCCCTGCAGGTCTTGGGATCTTCGGCGTACCGGGGTGGTGAGGCCAAACGAAGTCTGGAAGCATCCGAGGAGGCTGCACCGGGAGCTGGGGCCGTGGATTGACTAGTGGAGGCCCGAGGCGCTGAAGATGTGACCGATGCTTGTAGCGTGTTCAAGCGGGCGTCCACGGAAGTCATAAAGTTCAGCATGCGGGTCTGGACTTCACGCTGGCGTTGAAGTTCCTCATGCAAGGCCGCTAGTGCTTCGGCGGGATCCATGGCCTGTTCTTACTGTTAGGGCCAGGTGGATGGGCAGACCCGGGAGGTGGATCCACTGGGCCGAACTCCCCGATGAGGGAAAGGGGTCTGGTAGCCGGAGCACTATAGGTAGCAGGACAGTCCGCGCACAAGAGCACAATGGAGAAGTCCCTGGGACCACGGGGTCACTGATGGTAGTCCGGGTGACGGAGCTCAGGTTCGGAAGCCGGGATGATGTCAGGCGGGGTCCGGAACCGTTGGAGCGAGATGACGAGTCACCGCAGGGAACAGAGCTGGTACGGACTGTCAGGATGGCAGATAGGCAGCGTTCGGGGTTCGGGATTTGGCAGGACCGGATGGCAATGCAGGATCGGCTCTAGAAGACAGAGAGGTAAGTATCTCACAGGAACACAAGGAGACCTGACTCCTAGCTTGGGAAACACGAAGAACAGGCTCCGCCCCCTTGGACATTAAACCCCTTTATACCCTGTACCTGTGTGCTTCATTTCCTGTCAGTGGACACTGGCCCTTTAAGAAAGGGTCAGTGACCGCGCGCGCGCCCTAATGCGCATGCGCGCGGCCCGGGTGCCAGAAGCCAGGGCAGGAAGCTGAGAGGAGAAAGCAGCAGAGCCGGGCTGGGGCTGGGAAGCCGACGGGCGCCGGGAGCGGGGACCAGGAGGCCTGGGAAGCGTGGCCAATGGAGGCTGGAGAGCGGGGAGCGTGGCAGGTGAGCCGGGGAGCGGAGCAGAGGACCCGGGGAGCGTGACAGTAAGACCCTATATGTGCTTTTTATATCCACAGGTTTTTTTTTCTATTCAAAAAAAGGAGGCAGGTAGAGGGGCTGGAAAATATCTAGACTGGTATGAGAAAACTGAGCGCATCATGAAGACCCGCCGCCCTTGCACCTCATTAGCATATAACTTCAACAGGTGATTACTGAACAATGGCAACTCGGATTTATTAAAAAAAGATATTAATTTAATATACAGTACAGACCAAACGTTTGGACACACCTTCTCATCTCTAGAACAACTATTATGAGGAGACCTTGTGCAGCAGGCCTTCATGGTAAAATAGCTGCTTGGAAACCACTGCTAAGGACAGGCAACAAGCAGAAGAGACTTGTTTGGGCTAAAGAACACAAGGAATGGACATTAGACCAGTGGAAATCTGTGTTTTGGTCTGATGAGTCCAAATTTGACATCTTTGCATCCAACCACCGTGTCTTTGTAGAAAAGGTGAATGGATGGACTCTACATGGCTGGTTCCCACCGTGAAGCATGGAGGAGGAGGTGTGATGGTGTGGGGGGGGGCTTTGCTGCTAACACTGTTGGGGATTTATTCAAAACTAGATGTACTACGCGGCTTCGCCCGGATTAATAACTGTTGTTAACAAAATAGAATGTATTAACAAAAATGTATTCTGCACACAAAAACCACAAAACAAATAGAAAGAAATGTAATAATTAAAAGGCAAAAACTAAGCTAATAGAAGCATTTCACAACATATATTTCATCACCACAGATATTCCACACAGATTTAACGAAATTGGCCAAGTAATGTGCTCCGTCTGTCTCTTGCCAGGTCTGTCTCTTTCCCCGTCTGTCTCTTTCCCCATCTGTTTCTTTCCCCAACTGTCTGTCTCTGTCTCTTTTTTTGTCTGTCTCTACCTCTCTGTCTCTTTCCAGGTCAGTCTCTTTCCCTGTCTGTCTCTTTCCAGGTCTGTCTCTTTCCAGGTCTGTCTCTGTTTGTCTCTTTCCCCGTCTGTCTCTCTCTGTCTCTTTCACCGTTTGTCTCTGTCTGTGTTTTTCCCTATCTGTCTCTATCTCTCTGTCTCTTTCTCTGTCTGTCTCTCTGTCTGTCTCTCTGTCTGTCTCTCTGTATCCGTCTCCCCACCGACATCATATTACCTCACATATAAGCTTCTTATACTATGAATGTCTTTTGTTACTATAGCAACCAATCACAGCTCCTACTAATAACCTGTAGTTCTAGGCTCCATTTACTTTAATGGATGCATGTTTTTTGGAGAGTAACTGTAAAGCGCGGGGTTAAATTTTCCTCCTGTCAAAACATAGTCTACAATGTTTCCTGGGTCACATGAGGTGTCTGTGCAAAATTTTATGATTGTTAATGCGACAGTGCGGATACACTTTTCGTTTCACTTTTTCCCCATTATGTAGATAGGGGCAAAATTGATTGGTAAATTGGAATGCGTGGGGTTAAAATTTCGCCTCACAACATAGCCTACGACGCTCTTGGGTCCAGACGTTGTTAAAGCCGGGCTTTTGTTTCCTCTCAGGTAGCAGGGACGGACCGGCCGGTTGTGAGAGCACGCTTAAAACACCATGACAGACTCGAGTCTATAGTGAGTCAATTAGCTCTGCCCCTTTATTGAATCTGAAGGTTTCTTATACCTTTCAAGCTGATTACGCAATATGAGACATGTGATATAGTTACATAACTTTAGATAGATACCAAATATAGTCATTTGGGATATAAGCATGATATCATCACATAAGGAAAGGATTAATATTTCAAGGCCAAAAAGATATGTAATAAAAAGCGTTTCAAGAGATGTAATCAATCAAACCTTGTCAAACAAGCTGCATAGGTCAAGATGACCGTATAAACAATTCTAGGGCCTTAATGATAGTCATAGCAGATGTGAAATAGAACATCAATTACTCATTCCAAGATTGCATAACAGATTGCATAACGGATTGCATAACTGATTGCATAACTGATACATCGAAAAAGATACAAAATGGCTTCTCTAACAATTCCCCTCTTTTGATTAATTATGTTCTATCTCATCTGTCCCTTCCTATAGGGTAGACCGCAGAGACTTGTCCTACTTTCACAATACACTAGGCTTTCCCTACGCGCATTATGGGGCCCTGCCATTCAAACGTGCTCTGTGGGATCGGCCTACATGTCCCTATACCCATCCTATCTACTGTTCCTAGAGGGGAATATATACTTAAGGCTATATAAGGCCATATATGTAGTATATCATATATGTGTGTTCTACCAGTTTATTCATTATATAAATGTGATATATGTTTGTATTGTCCTTGTAGTGTGTTTATATATCACACACTTTATGGTGTAACTTTATGGAGTCTTTGTAGTGTGTTTATATATCACACACTTTATGGTGTATAGTATTAAAGTTCTTTTCATGCTGATGTTCTTGCATCTTGTGGTCAAACGATTCCATAGGACTTCCACAGTAGGCACAGTCGGTTAAGTCTGCCAGGGTATCTTTATCACATATCATACATCTGCATCTCTTTGTGGTTGCTATGGTCATCATTACTTGAGTTTGGAGGGATTCAGTATCAATAGCTTCTCTCTTTTGGGGTTGGTATGTTCCTGAAAAACAGCTACAATTAGCTCCTAGAATTTTCTTTACAAGCATTACAAATAATTTTACCAATACTGCAATTACTAGTATTATAAACGCTCCTTGAATGACATAGTGTATTATCCCTGTGATCCATCCACCCACACCTTTGAATAGATTCAGTGGGTTTAACCAGGAAATCCATTCAGGGAAGGGTAGTTCACTCAATGCATTGGCTTCCTTAAATCCCTTTTTAAGTCTTTCTGCTCGGTCTATATCATGTGTAACCTGCATCAGTCCTTCAGGGTTTATGAAGTGACAAAATTTTGTGGCTGTAGCTGCGACGGTGCAGTTGCCAATCCCGGACATACACACACACACACATACATATGTGTCGCCCTGGGCAAGCCAGGGGACACGGGTCACAACACCACCACACCCCACACTCCAGGTAGGCACATCACAGCTAACCACAAATCCTTGTTGCCTTCCTCCAGAGGTTGATGATGCACACCAGGGGGTGGGCCAGGCGGTTGGCTCCGCCCACCAAGGAGCTCACAACTCTGGAGGCAGGAAGAGACCAGGCAGTCTAGTCAGGGAGGAGGAAGTGGAAGGAGTGGAGGAGTAGTCTAGACAGGGCAAAAGTAAACAACTAAGTGAAAGTGAAGGAAGGAAAGTAGTAAAGGAGGAAAGCAAGTAAAGTAACAGAAGAGAAAGACAGCCTGAAGGGTCCAGCTTTGTGAGGGCCAGAACAGCAAGGTCAGCAACGGCGGTGACTGTCTGGAGGGGGACCGTTTGGAAGTTCCTGGAAGGACCCCGTTGGCTGTGTGCCCGGTGGTCTGGAGCAGTGTTCCGAAGGACAGTCAGCACCAGGGCAGGGGCCTCTCGGACCCCGGCAAGGCTAGGAGTCGCCAGATTTGCCAAATCCGTCAGTGACGGGGACGCAGATCCCCCAACAACCAAGTCCCGATTGAAGGCAACAGCCCAACCCGTATTGGAGAGACACCGCCACCGCCACGGCACCAGTTTCTCAGGGCCAGCGCCTGCGGGCAAAGTGTAGAGCTCCTCCGGCCCAGATTGCAGCCGGGGAGCGGGTAACCGGAGGGAATCCACCGCTACCATCAGTCAACACAGGTGCAAGGAAGAGAGACATCACCGTCACCTACCGGGAGTGCAGGTGCAGCCGTCTGTGGGACCGTCCTACCAGCCGTTGGTTTACCGTACAAACTGTGTCCGTGTGTCAGGCTGAGTGAGCTGCCCCCGCGTCCCTGCGCCCTCCAGGCCCTACACTTTACATCTCATCACCGGGCCCCGGGATCAACAGCCCCTACCCACGGAGGGGCAACACAACACCTGGCTGCTCCGCATCACCATCCCCGGGACCCCCATACTGAGCAGCGGTGGTGCAATCACCACAACCGTGGGTGGCGTCACGAACTATAACAATCCCCACACCCAACAAACACCCCCTTTCACTCACGGGCGAGGAGTGTCGCTCGAGAAACCCCGGGATCCGGCCCACCGCTCGAGCCACCACTGAGCAGCTGCCGGACCCGAGCAGAAGGGGTGAGCGCGGTGTGCTGACACCCTCCTCCCCGCCCGCGACACATACATACACACATTCAGCTTTATATATTAAATTGAAGGTATACAGAACCAGCATGGCTACCACAGCATCTTGCAACAGCATGCTATGCCATCTGATTTGCCTTTAGTTGGACCATCATTTATTTTTCAACAGGACAATGACCCCAAACACCTCCAGGCTGTGTAAGGGATATTTGACTAAGAAGGAGAGTGATGGGGTGCTACGCCAGATGACCTGGCCTCCACAGTCACCAGACCTAAACCCAATCGAGATGGTTTGGGGTGAGCTGGACCGCAGAGTGAAGGCAAAAGGGCCAACAAGTGCTAAGCATCTCTGGGAACTCCTTCAAGACTGTTGGAAGAGCATTTCCAGTGACTACCTCTTGAAGCTCATCAAGAGAATGCCAAGACTGTGCAAAGCAGTAATCAAAGCAAAAGGCGGCTACTCTGAAGAACCTAGAATATAAGACATATTTTCAGTTGTTTCATACTTTTTTAAGTATTTCATTCCACATGTTTTCATTCATAGTTTTGATGCCTTCAATGTGAATCTACAATTTTTAGAGTCATGAAAATAAAGAAAACTCTTTGAATGAGGAGGTGTGTCCAAACTTTTGGTCTGTACTGTACATTAAAGCTCCACTATTGCCTTGTTTTAACTTTACAGTCCAAAATTGTGCTGGAAAATCCTTTTTAATGTGACCCGTCATCTCATTATTTGTTTGTCTTGCTGGGACCAGGTGGTCTCCGGAACCCCCAGCAGCGAAGCGCGTCTTCTCTTTCTTGTACAAAAACTCCTGTCCAAAGAAACATAACTGGACCCAATGTCTTGAATAGGAGTATTAGATAAAGTCCTAAAGTTCATTCGGTGTGTGACCTAAATTTAACCCCTTCACCCCCAGACGATTTTCTCTTTTTCGTTTTTTGTTTTCTTTTGCTCCCCTTCTTCCGAGAGCAGTAACTTTTTTATTTTTCCGTCAATCTTGACGAATGAGGGCTTGTTTTTTTGCGGCATGAGTTGTACTTTTAAATTAAACCATAACTTTTACCATATAATGTACTGGAAAATGGCAAAAGAATTCCAAGTGCGGAAAACTTGCAAAAAAAGTGCGATTGCATGAATGTTTTTGAGATATTTTATTCATCGTGTTCACTATTTGGTAAAACGAATGCGTCGGTGTGATGCCTCAAGTCGGTATGAGTTCGTAGACATCAAACATGTATAGGTTTACTTTTATCTAAGGAGTTAAAAAAAAATCAGAACTTTGCCCAAAAAAGTGGCACACTTTTTTGCGCCATTTTCCATGACCTGTAGCGTTCTCAATTTTCAGGATCTATGGCTCAAAGATGGCTTATCTTTTGTGTCTCGAGCTGACATTTTTAATGGTACCATTTTTGAGATGCTACGTTTTGATCGCCTGTTGTTGCATTTTGTGCAAAATTTGTGGTGACCAAAAAAACGTAATTTTGGTGTTTGGATTTTTTGTTGCCGCTACGCCATTTACCAATCAGGTTAATTAATTTTATATTTTGATAGATCGGGCACTTCTGAATGTGGCGATACCAAATATGTGAACTTTTTTTTTTTTAACCCTTTAATTTTCAATGGGGTGAAAGGGGGTGATTTGAACTTTAAATTTTTTTTAATTTTTAAAACTTTTTTTTACTTATTTTTATTTTACTATACCCCCAGGGGATTAAAAGGATCAGCAGTCTGATTGCTCATTCTTATCTGTTGATCACAGCTACACAGCTGAGATCAGCAGAAAAAAGGACCTCTTGTAACCTGCAGTCCTCGGCCGGGTGAAACAGGAAGTGAGTCATGTGAGCTACAGGAGTCATGACATAACCCTGTGCTACCATGATAACCATCAGCTCACAGTGATCACGTTACTGTGATGCCGATGGAGCCCACTGAATACAGATATTTTCCGTGGTGGAGATTTAAATAGCTCTGTCATATCTTGACAGCACCATTTAAGGGGTTAACAGGCATGGGCGGAACGTGGATCCACTCGTGCCTGTGAGGCACTAATGTCAGCTGTACAAATCAGCTGACATGTGCGCGGATCCCCACCGGCAGCCGGCAGTAGCCGTTAGAAATTAGACTATGACCGCTTAGGACGTAATGTTACTGTCCGTGGTCGTTAAGGGGATAAAAACTTGAACTTGATCTTGGACTTTAATAATCAACTTTAAGTCTAGAGTAGAGCTGATGTCCACATAATTTTAGGACAAACCTCCATTCTTCTTCGTTTGAGTTTTCAACATATTTTTGAAGACGTTTCAAAATGCTGACAAGGAATTTCTTCCTGGACCTGCTTACGGGCAAAACAAATTTTTGAATGTTCCTCACACAAAGAACTGTTGACTTCATGACATTCTTCCAAAGGCTAGGTAGATGTTTGATTTTAATATTGTTCTGGCAAAAACAAAATAACAGGTGATGCATAATTAATCAGATTGTGCCAAATGAAGCTACCAAGTAATGTATAAAAGACGTCTCCCACGAAGAGTAAAGGCACAGTTGACTTCGCCATCATTGTAGACTTCTACATTTGCCTTCAACTAGATCTTCAGCTTCAATAACCATGAAATACTTCCTGGTCTTCTTAGTCTTTGTCGTGGGTGAGATCACCATAGGTAAGATATTTTATACTTCTGTCGTGACATCTCATAAGTAGTTATGTGTAAATCTTTAGTTTTCTTGGTGCCACAATTTAAGATTTCTTGTAAAAGTAGATGCAATGAACCAAATTATTGTTTTATGATGAATACAAATTAATATTTGGTACTGGTTAACGTGGTATCACCCATATATGAAGATATGAAGGTTGCATACATTTTTGGTCATTCTGGGCCTTATTAGAAGGTTACTCATCTCTTGGAGGATAGCAATGAGTTTCTGCTACAGAGGTCCAGTTCATATGGTCACATAGTGAATGGTATAGGGGTATCAGATTTTGACTTAGAATGTATCTTTAGGTTTTGGAATGAGATCATCATCTACTATAGCATCAGCTTTGGACTTAGACTCTATCTTTAGATGTTGGAATGAGATCATCTACTATAGATTTTTACTTAGAATCCATCTTTAAGCTTTGGAATGAAATCGCATCTACTATAGCATCAGATTTTGACTTAGAATCCATCTTTAGGTTTTGGAATCAGATCATCATCTACTATCGCATCAGATTTTGACTTAGAATCCATCTTTAGGTTTTGGAACGAGATCATCATCTACTATAGCATCAGCTTTGGACTTAGACTCTATCTTTAGATGTTGGAATGAGATCATCATCTACTATAGATTTTTACTTAGAATCCATCTTTAAGCTTTGGAATGAGATCATCATCTACTATAGATTTTTACTTAGAATTCATCTTTAAGTTTTGGAACGAGATCATCATCTACTATAGCATCAGATTTTGACTTAGAATCCATCTTAAGGTTTTGGAATGAGATCATCATCTACTATAGCATCAGATTTTGACGTAGAATCCATTTTTAGGTTTTGGAATCAAATCATCATCTACTATCGCATCATATTTTGACTTAGAATCCATCTTTAGGTTTTCGAATGAGATCATCATCTACTATAGCATCAGCTTTGGACTTAGAATCCATCTTTAGATGTTGGAATGAGATCATCATCTACTATAGCATCAGCTTTGGACTTAGACTCTATCTTTAGATGTTGGAATGAGATCATCATCTACTATAGATTTTTACTTAGAATCCATCTTTAAGCTTTGGAATGAAATCACATCTACTATAGCATCAGATTTTGACTTAGAATCCATCTTTAGGTTTTGGAACGAGATCATCATCTACTATAGCATCAGCTTTGGACTTAGACTCTATCTTTAGATGTTGGAATGAGATCATCATCTACTATAGATTTTTACTTAGAATCCATCTTTAAGTTTTGGAACGAGATCATCATCTACTATAGATTTTACTTAGAATTCATCTTTAAGTTTTGGAACGAGATCATCATCTACTATAGCATCAGATTTTGACTTAGGCGGGCTTTGCACACTACGACATCGCAGGTGCGATGTCGGTGGGGTCAAATCGAAAGTGACGCACATCCGGCGTCACTTGCGATGTCGTAGTGTGTAAATCCTAGATGATACGATAAACGAGCGCAAAAGCGTCGTTATCGTATCATCGCTGCAGCCTCCGACATTTCCATAATGCCGGGGGAGCGACAGGTACGATGCTGTTCCTCGCTCCTGCGGCAGCACACATCGCTGTGTGTGAGGCCGCAGGAGCGAGGATCATCACCTTACCTGCCGCCGGCTGCAATGAGAAGGACGGAGGTGGGCGGGATGTTTACATCCTGCTCATCTCCGCCCCTCCGCTTCAATTGGCCGCCTGCCGTGTGACGTCGCTGTGACGCCACACGACCCGCCCCCTTAGGAAGGAGGTGGGTCGCCGGCCAGAGGGACGTCGCACGGCAGGTATGTGCGTGTGAAGCTGCCGTAGCGATAATAATCGCTACGGCAGCTTTCACTAGATATCGCACGTGCGACGGGGGCGGGACTATCGCTGCAGCATCGGTAACACATTGTTACCGATGTCGCAGCGTGCAAAGCCCGCCTTAGAATCCATCTTAAGGTTTTGGAATGAGATCATCATCTACTATAGATTTTTACTTAGAATCCATCTTTAAGTTTTGGAATGAGATCATCATCTACTATAGATTTTACTTAGAATTCATCTTTAAGTTTTGGAACGAGATCATCATCTACTATAGCATCAGATTTTGACTTAGAATCCATCTTAAGGTTTTGGAATGAGATCATCATCTACTATAGCATCAGATTTTGACTTAGAATCCATCTTAAGGTTTTGGAATGAGATCATCATCTACTATAGCATCAGATTTTGACTTAGAATCCATCTTAAGGTTTTGGAATGAGATCATCATCTACTATAACATTAGATTTTGACTTAGAATTCATCTTTAAGTTTTGGAACGAGATCATCATCTACTATAGCATCAGATTTTGACTTAGAATCCATCTTAAGGTTTTGGAATGAGATCATCATCTACTATAGCATCATATTTTGACTTAGAATCCATCTTTAAGTTTTGGAATGAGATCATCATCTACTATAGCATCAGATTTTGACGTAGAATCCATTTTTAGGTTTTGGAATCAAATCATCATCTACTATCGCATCAGATTTTGACTTAGAATCCATCTTTAGGTTTTGGAATGAGATCATCATCTACTATAGCATCAGCTTTGGACTTAGAATCCATCTTTAGATGTTGGAATGAGATCATCATCTACTATAGCATCAGCTTTGGACTTAGAATCCTTCTTTAGATGTTGGAATGAGATCATCATCTACTATAGATTTTTACTTAGAATCCATCTTTAAGTTTTGGAATGAGATCATCATCTACTATAGCATCAGATTTTGACTTAGAATCCATCTTTAGGTTTTGGAATCAGATCATCATCTACTATCACATCAGATTTTGACTAAGGCGGGCTTTGCACACTACGACATCGCAGGTGCGATATCAGTGGGGTCAAATTGAAAGCGACGCACATGTGGCATCGCAGTCGATATCGTAGTGTGTAAATCCTTTTTGATATGATTAACGAGCGCAAAAGCGTCGTTATCGTATCATCGGTGTAGGGTCCGACATTTCCATAATTTGGCTGCAGTAACAGGTACGATGTTGTTCCTCGTTCCTGCGGCAGCACACATCGCTGTGTGAGAAGCCGCAGGAGCGAGGAACATCTCCTATCTGCGTCACCGCGTCTCACGCCGGCTATGCGGAAGGACGAAGGTGGGCGGGATGTTTACATCCCGCTCATCTCCGCCCCTCCACTTCTATTGCCCGCCTGCCGTGTGATATCGCTGTGACGCCGCACGACCCGCCCCCTTAGGAAGGAGGCGGTTTGCCGGCCAGAGCGACGTCGCAGGGCAGGTGAGTGCATGTGAAGCTGCCGTAGCGATAATAGTCGCTACGGCAGCAATCACAAGATATGGCTGCTGCGACGGGGGCGGGGACTATCGCACTCGGCATCGCAGCATCGGCTTGCGATGTCGAAGTGTGTAAAGCCCGCCTTAGAATCCATCTTTAGGTTTTGGAATAAGATCATCATCTAGTATCACATCAGATTTTGACTTAGAATCCATCTTTAGGTTTTGGATTGAGGTCATCATCTACTGTAGTCTTGTACTGAGGTTCTTTACCTGTAGAATACTGTTTGATATACTATATAATAATATACAATATCGATGAACACTGTGATGAGTTTATAATTTTTATTTTCTACAATTTCATAATATTTTATTTAGGTGAGGCCCTGAGATGTCATAAATGTGAAGCAGAAGGTAAAAAAGATTGTACCGGAAAATCCGTTCTGTGCAGTAATAAAGATGACGTCTGCATAAAGAAAATTGTAATCGACATAATTAGTGAGTTGGAGCTAATAACATCTTAATATCATTTATTGCTTAAATTTGCTTAATTATCAAGATGTGTTGCTTGTTTTTTTAATGAGGCTTGTAGGCCGTATTTACCATTAGGTACCAGAGGTCCAGTGCCTAAGGCAGTTGGTGACGAGGGGCGGCCCCAGGGGTAAGAGATAATTTTAAAAAAATTCTTTCCCCTTCCTAGACACCATAATAAAGTAGGAGTCTTTGTGGGGGGAAGGGGGGTATTGGTCCTAGAATTCATTTGTATTAGCGTCTTTAAGACGCTAATATTTGTAGGGATCACAAACACAAAATACGCCTCCCTAAAATATTTTGTCTTCTTCTTCCTACTTACCTTCATTCATATATTTCTGAAAGGTTAACTCACACCCATTCTGGAATACTTTGTGCTCCTCGTGACCTTGCTTCTTCCACAACTTGCCCATAACTTCTCCTTTTGTATCCATATTCTACTGCCCACGTCATTACACTTGAGACCTCATTAAAGGGGTTGTCTTATGAAGACAGAGTTAGAAATGGAGAGGCGCCTATCAGACACCCCCATTACTAACCAGGTAAGTGTAAAAAAAAAATATACACACACAGGGAAAAAAGGTAAAGACTCCCCCACACACATTATCCATCATTCAACCAACTTATTATTTTTAAAAGGTCCACAGAGATTCCACATAATCCGTGGTGTACAGGTCCCACGACGTCCACCGAATCAGTACTCCAATCCATAGAGTCTCGTTCTCAGAATGTGTGTTGGGATTTTTTTTTGTCCATTTTTTGTCCACACCTAGGTCTTCTATAATCATACATTATTCTATGAATTTTTGTATACTTAATAAAGTTTGACATTTTTTGCTACTCATGGGCAGGGCCGCCATCAGGGCATTACTACTGTGCCTGGTGTAGGGGGCCCAGTGAAGAGAGGGTGCCCTGCCAGGCCCGGGGTAAATACTTATCTTTAGCCTCAGGCAGCACGGGCCCCTTCTCTTCACCAGGGTCCAGTCACAGGAGCAGCAGAGGGGCCCTGCAGTGTCGCTTCATTACCAGACATGACTAATTTGCATGTGAAGGGGCGGAGCATGCAAATTAGCCATGTGCCGTAGTGGAGGCAGGGTAATTGGAGCAGAGCAGGGCGCGTCATCGCTGAGCAGTGGAGCAGGAGGTGAGGTCATCAATCTGAGACCTCATTACACTCCTGCAACAGCGGCTGAGGTGGTGAGGACGCGGCAGACAGCGGGACAGGTAAGCGCTGTGAGCTGAAGATTTGCTGATCTCTGCCCGGGGGAAGGGGGGTGGCGCTGATCTCTGCACTGGGCCCACTAATCAATGCCCGGGGCCCACGCTGATCTCTGCCCAGGGGAAGGGGGGGCGGCGCTGATCTCTGCACAGGGCCCACTGATCTCTGCCCCGGTGTGGCGGCGATGATCTTTGCCCTGGGGAAGGGGGGCACTGATCTCTGCATGGGGCCCACTGATCTCTGCCCGGGGGGGCGGCGCTGATCTTTGCCCGGGGCCCACTGATCTCTGCTGAAGGTGGGGGGGGGGGCGCTGATCTCTGCCCGTGGCCGCCCGCCGACCCCAGCCCCTGCCTTGCTTCAGCTAGATCAGTGGTGGGGAACCTATGGCCTGTGGTCTCCTGGCCTCTCTGCTGTGAGCCTCCTGGCCTCTCTGCTGTGAGCCTCCTGGCCTCTCTGCTGTGAGCCTCCCTCTGCTGTGAACCTCCTGCCTCTCTGCTTTGAGCCTTTCTCTGCTGTGAGACTCCTGGCCTCTCTGCTGTGAGCCTCCTGGCCTCTCTGCTTTGAGTCTCCTGGCCTCTCTGCTGTGAGTCTCTTAGCCTCTCTGCTGTGAGCCTCCTGGCCTCTCTGTTGTGAGCCTCCTGGCCTCTCTGCTGTGAGCCTCCTGGCCTCTCTGCTGTGAGCCTCCTGGCCTCTCTGCTGTGAGCCTCCTGGCCTCTCTGCTGTGAGCCTCCTGGCCTCTCTGCTGTGAGCCTCCTGGCCTCTCTGCTGTGAGCCTCCTCCCTCCAGTGCTGTCTGTGCTCCCTCAGTCCTGTTCATGTCTCCGGTCCTGTTTGTGCCCCTCTAGTGTTGTCTGTGCCACCACCAGTACTGTCCGAGCCCCAGTCCCTCCTGTGATGTTTATACAGTGTCTTGCGGAAGTTTTTGGCCCCCTTGAATTTTTCAACCTTTTTCAACATTTCATGCTTCAAACATAAAGATAAAAAAATTACATTTTATGGTGAAGAATCAACAACAAGTGGGACACAATTGTGAAGTTGACCGATATTTATTGCTTATTTTAATTTTTTTGTAAAAAATAAATAACTGAATATTGGAGCGTGCAATATTATTCATCCCCTTTACTTTCAGTGCAGCAAACTCACTCCAGAAGTTCATTGAGGATCTCTGAATGATCCAATGTTGTCCTAAATGACTGATGATGATAAATATAAGCCCCTGTGTGTAATAAAGTGTCCGTATAAATGCACCTGCTCTGTGATAGTCTCAGTGTTCTGTGGAAAGCGCAGAGACCATCATGAAGACCAAGGAACACAACAGGCAGGTCCGTGATACTGTTGTGGAGAAGTTTAAAGCCGGATTTGGTTACAAAAAGATTTCCACAACTTTAAACATCCCAAGGAGCACTGTGCAAGTGATCATATGGAAATGGAAGGAGGATCATACCACTGCAAATCTACCAAGACCCGGCCTCCATCCAAACTATCATCTCACACAAGGAGAAGACTGATCAGATGCAGCCAAGAGGCCCATGATCCCTCTGGATGATCTGCGGAGATCTACAGCTGAGGTGGGAGAGTCTGTCCATAGGACAACAATCAGTCGTAAACTGCACAAATCTGGCCTTTATGGAAGAGTGGCAAGAAGAAAGCCATTTCTCAAAGATATCCATAAAAAAGTGTCATTTAAAGTTTGCCACAAGTCACCTGGAGACACCAAACATGTGGAAGAAGGTGCTCTGGTCAGATGAAACCAAAATCAAACTATTTGGGCACAATGCCAAACGATATGTTTGGTGTAAAAGTGTCGTGGGCGGAGGAGGGGACGCGGCGCTCTCCCACTGCTCGGGTCCGGCCGCTGCTGCTGCGGCTGCTGCTCGGTGGTGGCTCGAGCGGTGGGCCGGATCCCGGGGACTCGAGCGGCGTTCCTCGCCCGTGACTGAAAAGGGGAGTTTGATTGTGGGGATTAGATATTGTCCATGACGCCACCCATGGTTGTGGTGAGATTGGTGACACCACCGCTGCTCTGGACGGGGATCCTGGGAGTGATGACAGGGAGCAGCTTGGATGTTAGTCCTCCCCTCCGTGGTTAGGGGGATTGGTTGTCCCGGGGCCCGGTGAGGGAGTAGGGATGGATGACAGGCGGGTTACGGGGCCTGGCCAGGTGCAGGGTCGCGGGGGCAGCGCTGTGCCGCACGGCACGGTGGTACTCACTCAGCCAATGATGTACACAGAGTCTCCGGTAAAACAAACGGCTGGACGGACGGGTCCCACAGACGGCTGCGGTGTTTCTCCTCCCGGCAGGTTGATGGTGACTGCCTTTCCCTGCACCTGTGTAGTGTGTACGATTCCGATGGGTTCCCACCGGTAACCCGCTCCCCAGCTTGGATGGGTGCTGAAGGAGCCCCTTTTGCCCGCAGGCTCTGGCCCTGGGAACTTTAGCCTTGGCGGTGACTGTGTTTCCCTCTCTCGGTTGGACTGTTGCCTTCTGTCGGGACTTGGCTGCTGGGAAACCCAGGAGGTTCCCTTCGCTAACGGATTTGACAAATTCACGGTGACTCCTAGCCTTGTCGGGGTCCGTAAGCCCCTGCCGGATGGTGCTGGCTTCTCTTTGCGTACCGGTCCGGTACCACCGGGCCACCGCCCGTCCACGGTCCTTACGGCTAGCTCCAATAGGCCACTCCTGCAGACGGTCACCACCGTCTGCCAACCTTGCTGTTCCGTCCGGGCCACACACCCGGACCAACTTCAGGCCTCTCAACTACTACTTCCCTCCTTCCACTTTCACTTCCAAACTCTATCTCTCTGCTTTTCCCGCCTCCAGGACTGTGAACTCCTCGGTGGGCGGTACCAACCGCCTGGCCCACCCCCTGGTGTGGAGATCAGCCCCTGGAGGAAGGCAACAAGGGTTTTTGTCTGACTTTGGTGTGCCTGACCGGGAGTGTGGGGTGTGTTGGTGTAGTGCTTGTGACGTCCTGGCTTGCCCAGGGCGCCACAAAAGCAACACAGTTCATCACCCTGAATACACCATCCCCATTGTCAAACATGGTGGTAGCAGCATCATGGTTTGGGCCTGCTTTTCTTCAGCAGGGACAGGGAAGATGGTTAAAATTGATGGGAAGATGGATGGAGCCAAATACAGGACTATTCTTGAAGAAAACCTGTTGGAGTCTGTAAAAGACCTGAAACTGGGACGGAGATTTGTCTTCCAACAAGAGAATGATCCCAAACACAAAGCAAAATTTACAATGGAATGGTTCACAAATAACCATATCCAGGTGTTAGAATAGCCAAGTCACAGCCCAGACCTGAACCCAATCGAGAATCTGTGGAAAGAGCCGAAAACTGCTGTTCCCAAATGCTCTCCATCCAACCTCACTCAGCTCCAGCTGTTTACAAAGGAAGAATGGGAGAGAATTTCAGTCTCTCCATGTGCAAAACTGATAGACACATACCCCAAGAGACTTGTGCTGTAATCGCAGCAAAAGTTGGCGCTACAAAATATTAACTTACAGGGGATGAATAATATTGCACGCAACAATTTTCAGTTATTTATTTTTTATAAAAAGTTTAAAATAAGCAATATATTTCGTACAACTTTACAATTGTGTCACTTGTTGTTGATTCTTCACCAAAACATTAACATTTTATCTTTATGTTTGAAGCCTCAAATGTGGGAAAAGGTTGAAAAATTTAAGGGGGCTGAATACTTTTGCAAGGCACTGTATATACCAGAATGTGCCCAGGAGGGGATGTATATCGCAGGAGGGGCCGAGGTTGATACATATATACCTAAACGGGGACATATATACAAAGAAAGGGACATATATTTCAGGAGGGGGACATTATATATTTACATATATATATTACACATGTTTTTCCAAGAGGGGCAGTGAGACTGTAGGAGGTTTGAGACTGGAGGCGGAGCTGGGGTGGAGCCTGGGCGGAGTCCCAAGGAGGCCCGAAAATGTTGCCAGTATGGGGCCCTGAAATTCTTAGTGGCGGCCCTGCTCATGGGTTTTCTGACCCCGAAATTTATCATCTAGCATTTATATTGTAGAAATTGTATCATCCACCAACAGCTTCAGGAATGACTGCACAGACTTCTCCATAATACATTACAGAAATTACATCACTGACAAAGCACAGGGACATGACTGTAGTTTGGCTCTGATGAGATTAATTCTGGTGGGAGGGATCTGTTCTGTGGTGCCTCGAACGGCGCCCCCCTGTATCCAGACGCATAAGGTAACTGCTTGATCTGTATGCCTGCTTGTGATCCATAACTTACCTGTAAATGTACTCTGACCTATATATATATATTCTGTAAATTCCATATTGTATATATTGTAGTATCTAGTGAGCCCTTACGGCAATTAAAATATATAATTTAATCTTGGGCTGTTCTGTTATCTCGATCCTGAATTCCACGTCTGTGTTCTCGGCGTAATAGTTATCGTAATCGATTGGTGGCAGCGAGTTTATGCCAAGGATCATTGTGGGGCAACCAGTGAGATCTGGGGAGGCTTAGATATATTCCGTCCGCAGAGGTCGGGGGAATACATACCTTACTCTCACCGGGAACCCTTCAATCATCGGCATAGTAGAATAGCGGCCTCCTTGCTTATTGTCGGGCAATTCCATAATTGGCCTGACTATAAGAGGGGCGCTAGAGAGCGCGTCACGTGCTCGGTCTGTTGGGTGGTGGAAAGGGGGACTGTAACTTCCACTTCCTACCCCCCGTTTCATGACAGTGAGCATACAATAAAAAGCATTCAAAACATTGTATGTGCCATGAAATGGAGGTAATAAAAATAATAATAAAAATATCAGGAGGTAAAGAAAAACTGGTCCTCACATAACTTTATCGAAAAAATAAAAATTGTTGGAAATTATAGAAAAACCAAACCAAAATATATTTTTTTTACAAAGTGCTAAGTGTTTAGATACTAATACATAAAAAACCTACAAGTTTGATATGGCTGCATTTTTATACTTGCACCCTTTAGTGCCTTTCATGTGGCACTTAAGGAAGATTTTAGCCTTGTTTAACCTAATAAATAATAAATAAATCATTAATAAAAAAAACGGTGTAGGTCCCCCTTATTTTTGATAATCAGCTAAGGTAGAGCAGACAATTGTTGGCTGGTATTATCAAGATGGGAGGGCCCATGGTTATTGGACCCTTCCCAGCCTAAAAACAGCAGCCCGCAGCCAACCCAAAATTATCACATCCATTAGAGCTGATGCTTTACCTTTAATATACTAATGGCTCATGAACAAACTACAGTAGATAAGATTACTAAAAAAATGTTCAGATATAATAATATTCCCAAAATGTTTGGTCTTTCAGATGGAGTCAATAATACTGTAGCCAGCAAAGGATGTTCCAATAAGACCAACTTATGCAATGGACCTGCAATGGCACAAAACAAGAATTTCTTGAAGTTGTCTGTCACTAAATGCTGCAATAAAGATAACTGCAACCGTGGTAAAATAGAAAGTAAGTCTAATAAAACCAACAATATAAGATATATAATATATAACCAAGGTTGTGCCAATACTGGCCTAAAAGCAAGGTGCTGGTGAACCATGGTGATCTTGGTTAAATAATTACAGTGTTCCATTTTTCTTTACAAATTCTAGTGCCGGTAGTGAATACCACCGAGAATGGAGTCACCTGCATGACATGTTTTGAGCGGGGAAGCACGAAATGCAAAAACTATGAACCCTTTAAGTGCAGGGGCAATGCGAAGGAGTGCATGGAGTACATAGGAGATAAGAGCGGCCGACCTAATAATGGTATCTGTATGATAACTGTCTTATTAGTTCGCAGTTTCTTAAAGTATATAAAAGGTGTCATAGATTTAACTTGTTGGTACTTAAAGGGGTTTTCAACTACTATAAAACACATTCTAAATTATCTAAATAGGTTGGGAACATTTTTTAAAAAATTGATACTTACCTACTGTGATGCTCATCTTTTCTCCACAATGTGCCCTTGGTCACCAGTCTTCTTCTGGAGGGATGTTGATACACACAGCACTTCTGGGGTGGTACACAAGTAGGGTCCAAAACCGTCTCAAGTAGATGTAGAAACCTGGCACTCACGATCAATGGAAATACAGGTTTTTATTGGGAAGAACTTGTAGGACCAGCACAAGCACAGAGGTTTTGGTCAAAAGACCTTCATCAGTGCGTGCAAAGGGTCCTCAGAAAGTATAGTAGCGTGGTGAGCGGCATAGCAGGGTATGATGCGGTGCCACACAGGCATGGGTGAACATCGTGTCATACCCTGCTACACCGGTAGACAGAGGGTAATCCAGCAACAAAGTCCGAGGGATGTTAAAATCTAAAAATTTTATTAAATCAAATTAAAAAATTAAAATCCATATAAAAAAAAAAGGTCCAAACAGGGTATAAACAACTGTCAGAGAGGATGCATTTCAAACCCAATGGCTCTTAGTCAGTCTCTGAGACTGACTAAGAGCCATTGGGTTGGAAATGCATCCTCTCTGACAGTTGTTTATACCCTGTTTGGACCTTTTTTTTTTACATGGATTTTAACTTGATTTAATAAAATTTTTGGATTTTAATATCCCTCGGACTTTGTTGATGGATTACCCTCTGTCTACAATCTGGATTGCCAGTATACCCTTTCCCTTGCACGAGTCCTGGATATGGTGACCCCTCCTTTGGCTACAGGTGAGCGGATACCAATCTTTTTTTTTGTCCCTGATCCTGCTACACCGGTACTATACTTTCTGAAGACCCTCTGCACACACACTGATGAAGGTCTTTTGACCGAAATGTTTGTACTTGTGCTTGTCCTACAAGTTCTTCACAATAAAAACCACTATTCACATTGATCTTGAGTGCCAAGTTTCTACATCTTCTTCTGGAGGGAGTCCCTTGATCGAAGCAACACCCAATCAGTCGCAGCGTTCAAATTCCATCTACGGCAGAAGAAATTATCTCTTTTCTGACTCAGATGGAGTGAGAAGACAGCAGCCTGACATTCGGACGCTGATTTGCTGCAGTCAGTATGTAACACCATTGCCAGAATACGTGAGGAAACATAGGAGGACACATTGTCGTGAACAGAGGAAAAAGTAGTCATTGGGTAGGTAAGACCACCCTGGGCTCATTTGAGATGTGTTTTAAGGTCGTGGACAATCCTTTAAAGGAATTACACATTATCTCGGAAATTAGTGGATGAGTTGACCTATTGACGACAAACTCTTTAACCTGAGTTTGATCATTAGATGTCCTTCAGGTTTTCTTAGAGAAGGCCCTCTCTTTATAAGAAAACCCCTTTTATCAATATCCATCGGCCCAAGACATACATCTTCTCGAAAATCTACATAAAAGCTTCCAAGTGGAAAATGTACCTATAAGAGCACCAATGACACCGAGCGGTCACAGATCCTGTTGACGATTTTCTGGGTTCCGCTGATGTTACGTTGACAGAGCGGCAGCTGCTTTTCTGCTCTTCTATTGATGGGGCGTGACTTCTGATGTCATGCTGACTCACAGCTGGCTCTCCACTGCCTAACTGCAGGGAGCTAGCTATTAATCAGCATTTTGTTGACAAGGAGCAGCTGTATCGCCGGTAAGAAAGTTCTGTGTTGGCATTGAGTAAAACAGACAGATTATTATCAACTGCCTGTTGGCTTTTTTGGAATAGCCAATGAATGAAAACTGCATATAGAGTAGTTTATTCTACGCATTTTGAAGTCATCCTCACATTTTCTTCAATAAAGCCACCAAGTTACTTGGTGAGGAAGAAGTGAGGATCACTTCGAAATGCGTAGAATAAACTACCCTATATGCAGTTTCCACACATTGGCTATTCCATTGTTTCCATCCATCAGAAGAGTGAAAAACCACATCACTAGTGATGAGCGAACTCGAACTGTAAAGTTAGGTGTCCAGGAGCAAAATTTAAGATATATTCACTCTGGAGATGCCTTTTTATGCCCAACGATAGCCCAATAGAACAATAAGATTGACTAGCTTTACTGGCTTGAAAAATTTGGAACTTTAGTGATGAGTGAGTGTGTTCACCACTGCTGGATACTCGATTGAGCATCGGGGTGATCGGGTACACTTGGTACTCGATAGTGTATTACGAGTACTCGGATGGGTTGTTTCTGAAACATAAGACACAAAGAGCCGGGTAACTTCAGTGAATGATGAGAGCCGGCACCACAGGGAGAGCCACTCGCAGTCTCTGAATGGCTCTCATTGGGGTAAAAACAACGTATCCAGATGTTTTGTGTAAAATAAAACAGAATACTCCCCCCCCCACTGTCCACCAGAAATGCTCTGTTTATGGCTGCCCATATGTGGGCAGATAGCTGGACTCCCTAATCATTGACTTTCATTATATTCATTACTCGAGTCGACCCTTTACATGTTGGCTCATCACTAAACCCTATCTTTAAACCCTGTTTAAGTTTTTCAGAACACATCCGATCAGTGTCTATATTTTTGCTACACTTTTCTATCCTGCCCTCGATTCTCAATTAGCCTCCCTGACCGCTGCAAAGTTCCCAACACACAAGACTAGCTCAACCTAACAGTAATGCTCGACACTATGTGGCGTTAGTGTGATGCTAGTGACGAGGTAGCGCTAGATACTACTTGCATGCAATGTAAACAGAGAGGAAGTCACACAAACCGGAATCAGGAACCAGGAGGACACGACAGAACACAGGGAGCAGGCAGAGATCAAGATACAGGCTGGGAGTCAGGATTCCAGGAGAGTATGTATAGGATACATGGAGCAAGAGGAGATGTGGTCAGGAGAAGGTCTGAGGTCAGATGCCAGGAGGCAACAAAAAAACTCAGGGGAGCAGGCAGAGCAATGTTATCAACAGTCTAGGGTCGAGAACTCAAGATCAGATAACTGTAAACAAACGGGAGCCAAGAGCACTTACTGAGGAACCAGAAAATATGACTGGCGATGTTCCAGGTGAGCAATCCCCTTAATGAAGAAGAACCATCACCCAGAACAAAGATCATCTGAATAAGCCCCTTGTAGCACCAGTGTAGGACCCAGTGCAAACAACCCATCCACAGGAGCTCAAGACAAACAGCAGAGCATCTCAACCTGCAAAACGCTCTGCATGACGAAACAGGCAAGTACCGGCTCTGCAGGAGAGCATGACAGAACGTAACAGAGCACAAGATGATCCACACATCGGAACCGTTACACTAACTTCTTCCATTTATTTTGGCTTCCGGTACTCCAACTCCCTTCCTCCTGATCCTGGAACCCTCTAACTCCTCCCTGACCACTGCAAAGTTCCTAAAACACAAAACAAGCTCAACCTAACTTCTTACAACTACTTTGGCTTCTGGCACTCTTTCCTCCTGATCCAGTACCCCTCCAAGTTTTGTTTGATTCTCCTATTAGCCTCAAATCCATAGCTTTTAATGATTGTCTTAGGTTTTTTTCCAAATAACACCACCATAACTTCCCCACTTGGTTCTATGAGGAGGTAAGTGAAAATCTGGATATTGGTAATGCAGCTTACGTGATTTATTTGGAATTTGCAAAGACATTTGATACTGTACTACATATTAGCCTTATACTAAAGCTCCAGAAGCAGGGACTAGGGGACACAATATGCAACTGGGTAAGGAATTGGCTAAAATATAGGAAATAAAGAGTAGTCATATGGTACGTTCTCTAAATGCGCTATAGTCAGCAGTGGGGTGCCACAGGGATCTTTGCTAGGACCGATTCTTTTTACTCTCTTTATTAATGACCTTGTGGATGGGATTGATAGTAAAGTGTCAGTCTTTGCTGATGACACCAAACTATGTAGGATATTAAAAATGGACCTTGATAGTATAATATTACAAAAAGATCTGGATAAGATGTCAGAATGGGCAGACACTTGGCAAATGAGATTTAATGTTGATAAATGTAAAGTAATGCACCTAGGACGGAGTAATCCTATAACTGCGTATACATAAAATGGAAGTAAACTCGGGACTACAGAACAGGAGAAGGACTTGGGTATTCTTATTACAAATAAACTGAGCAGCAGCACTCAATGTCAAGCAGCAGCTGCTAAAGCAAACAAGATTCTAGGGTGTATAAAAATAGAGATTAGATCCCATGATCCCAACGTATTGTTACCCCTCTATAAATCACTTGTAAGGCCACATCTGGAATATGGGATCCAGTTTTGGGTTCCACATTTTAAAAAGGTTATTCAAAAGTTAGAATCAGTTCAAAGGCGGACAACTAGACTACTACAAGGAATGGAGGCCACACATATGATGAGAGGTTGAAAAAGATGGATTTGTTTAGCTTAGAAAAAAGACGTCTCAGAAGAGATCTCATTTATATGTATAAATACATGTGTGGTCAATATAAAGGACTGGCACATGACTTATTTCTTCCAAACACAATACAAAGAACTAGGGGGCATACCCTGTGAGTGGAAGAAAAGGGATTCCGGCAGATAAAAAGGAAAGGGATCTTTACAGTTAGAGCAGTCAGACTGTGGAATGCCCTACCACAAGAGGTAGTCATGGCAGCCAGATTGTGAAATTCCCTACCACAACAGGTAGTAATGGCAGTCAGACTGTGGAATGCCCTATCACAAGAGGTAGTCATGGCAGCCAGATTGTGGAATGCCCTACCACAAGAGGTAGCTATGGCAGTCAGACTGTGGAATGCCCTACCATAAGAGGTAGTAATGGCAGTCAGACTGTGGAATGCCCTACCACGAGAGGTAGTAATGGCAGTCAGACTGTGGAATGCCCTACCATAAGATGGCAGTCAGACTGTGGAATGCCCTACCATAAGATGTCAGTCAGACCATGGAATGCCCTACCACAAGATGTAGTAATGGCAGTCAGACTGTGGAATGCCCTACCACATGAGGTAGTAATAGCAGTCAGACTGTGGAATGCCCTACCAAAAGATGAAAGTCAGACTGTGGAATGCCCTACCACAAGAGGTAGTAATGGCAGTCAGACTGTGGAATGCCCTACCTCAAGAGGTAGTAATGGCAGATACTATCACAATGATTTCCTCAGTACACACAACATTGTCGGTTATAAATGACTTAATGACAAAATGTATAATTGGTGGAGGAAGGTTGAACTAGATTGACCTAGGGCTTTTTTCAACCTATGTAACTATGTAACTTGCTAAAATATAATTGAAAAAATATGACAACCCCTGTATGAGGGATTGCCTGGGTAATGCAGAGGACAACTGGTCCACCGGCATGACATCTGCTCTTTGTAACCATTTTGCAGCTTAAGATCCTGGAGATCTTTGGTCTTCCATACTTTAGAGCCCTCGTTAGGTTTTGAAGTTGCCACTAACTCCTCATCCCTGAAGTACTTGCTCCAATTCCCTGTTTTAAAACTGTAAAGTTAGATGCCAACTATTCTGTAAGCTCTTGCCGAGACCATATTGGTTATCATCGGCCCAGCATTTAAAAACACTTGTATCCAGGGATATGACCCCAGATACAGATATGTGAATGAGCCCTTTGTAAACTTCATGGACATGTTAATCTTTGCTTTATTTTTTTCTCTTTTGCGTTCAGTGGGAAAGCCGCAACAATTTGCAATAGTGGCATGCAGCTCGCCATCAGGCTGCAATAATGGATATGATGACTCTGGGAAGGCCCAGGTGGCAGAACATAGGATCCTGCGCTGCAATGATAAATACAAAAAAGTGCAATGCCAAGGACAGAGCTGATGGGAGCAAAGTTTCCAATCAAATAAAAAATATACATTGTATTTCACTTATGGTGTGATAACATCAAAATAAAATCAGCTCTGAAATGATACAATTTGTTATGTATTAATCTGGTGTTTTTTGTTACTTGTAAGTGGACTTTTTACTTGGTGTGCCAAAGAGGAGTAGCGATAGGTAGTACCGACCTACTATTTTTAATCCATTCCAGTCCCCAGATTATAAGACACACTTCTCCTCCCAAAAATTTCGGAGGAAAATGAGGGGTGCGTCTTAAAATCCAAATGGGGTCACAGGAGGCGAGACAATGCGGTGCTGTTCTGTGCAGTGCTTCTCTGTGGGCCGGGCGGCCCTGCTCTGTGTAGCGCTGCTCTGTGGGGTGGGCGGTGCAGCTCTGTGCAGTGCTGCTCTGTGGAGCGGGCGGCCCTGCTCTGTGTAGCGCTGCTCTGTGGGGTGGGCGATGCAGCTCTGTGCAGTGCTGCTCTGTGGGGCAGGTGGCCCTGCTCTGTGCTGCGCTGCTCTGTGGAGCGGGCGGCCCTGCTCTGTGCAGCACTGCTCTATACAGCGGGTGGCTCTGCTCTGTGCAGTGCTGCTCTGTGGAGCGGGTGGCCCTGCTCTGTGCAGTGCTGATCTGTGGTCCGGGGGGCCCTGCTCTGTGTAGCGCTGCTCTGTGGGGTGGGTGGTCTTGCTCTGTGCAGTGCTGCTCTGTGGTCTGGGCGGCCCTACTCTGTGTAGCGCTGCTCTGTGGGGTGGTGGTCCTGCTCTGTGCAGTGCTGCTTTGTGAGGTGGGCGGCCCTTCTCGTGTTGCGCTGCTCTGTGGAGCGAGTGGCTCTGCTCTGTGCTGCGCTGCTCTGTGAGGCGGGTGGCCCTGCTCTGTGCAGTGCTGCTCTATACAGCGGGTGGCTCTGCTCTGTGCAGTGCTGCTCTGTGGGGCGGGTGGCCCTGCTCTGTTCAGTGCTGCTCGGTGGGGCGGGTGGCTCTGCTCTGTGCAGCGCTGCTCTATACAGCGGGTGGCTCTGCTCTGTGCAGTGCTGCTCTGTGGGGCGGGTGGCCCTGCTCTGTTCAGTGCTGCTCGATGGGGCGGGTGGCTCTGCTCTGTGCAGCGCTACTCTGTGGGGCGGGCGGCCCTGCTCTGTGCAGTGCTGCTCTGTGGGGCGGGCGGCCCTGCTCTGTGCAGTGCTGCTCTGTGGGGCGGGCGGCCCTGCTCTGTGCAGCACTGCTCTGTACAGCGGGTGGCTCTGCTCTGTGCAGCGCTGCTCTGTATGGCGGGTGGCTCTGCTATGTGCAGCACTGCTCTGTGCGGCGTGTGGCCCTGCTCGCCGCGGCTCTTCTTTTTGTGGCTCTGTGCATCTGGTGGCCCTGGTCTGTGCGGCGGGCATCGAGGTTCGAGCCATTTAAAGATGATGGCGGTAAGGTCTTTTAAATAATGGCACCCTGAATCGGCGCGTGCGCAGGTGGAGCTCTCGGCTCAAGATCTCATCTGCACACGCACCAACTCCAATCGCCATTTCTTTGAAGCCCTTACTGCCGCCATCTTCAGAATGGCCAGTGCCTTACCGCCCGCAGTGAGCACCAGCACAGAGCAGCACCAGCCGCCCCAGGACAGATTAGTGTTAGCTGCCCCAGCACAGCGCCGCAGCCTACCGTGAGTATCTGGGCCCCCCTCTGCACCGCCAGCAGCATCGCAGTACTCTTGTACCGCCCCTGCCTCCCGTGACTCCCGCTGCCGCCCCATCTCCCCGGTAAGACACCACCGGATTAAAAAACAGACCCCATATTTTCTTTTTTACCTTTTTTATCCCTAAATTTGGGGTGCGTCTTATAAAACAAAAATTATGGTACATCCGCAACTTTAAATAGGATTTTGAATTTCCTTCTAGCCCAGTTGTCACCAAGGAGTTATGGCCTTGTCGGCGTTTAGGGTGTGGGGGTCATTTTGCTTGTTGCTGACAAATGAATTTTTGTCAGTTTGCCGGATCGGCAGACTAAAGACAAGTCAGGGAACCTGTCACCAGATTTGGCGACTATAAGCTGCGGCCACCACCAGTGGGCTTTTATATACAGCATTCTAGAATACTGTATATAAGAGCCAAGGCTGCTCTGTATAACGTAAAAATCCTGAAAACATGACCTGTTGGGGGCCGTAAGGACTGGAGTTTGGGAAACACTGGTATAGACGCTTGTCTGCACAGAGTGATGTAGCAGAGCTGACATTGCTCTCCCTGCTTCTCGCGCTGTTTAGACGCTTGTCCGCACAGAGTGATCAAACAGAGCTGACATTGCTCTCCCTGTGGACTACGTCGGACTAAGGAGATTTTTATAATAGCGATGGAGTCTTTAAATGTTTTTTTATATCTAATAAAAATGTTTTTCTATGTGTTGTGTTTTTGTTTTTCTTTTTACTGTTTACTAGAAATTCAAGGTGGCCATGTATAATTTGGCATGACACCCTGAATTTCTTGCTATGTACCAGCTGAGAATACAAAGCTGGTATTAACCCCTTTCTTACCCAGCGTGCCACCCGGCACCAGGGCCGCTGGTGGTGCTGTCTAAAGCACCTGGAAATGGCGCTAAGAAACAATACGCCATTTCCAGGGGCGGAGAATCTCAGCCTCCAGCTGCCTGGTTTTACCTGTCAGGCGATCAAAATACGGCAGGAACCCACGCATTTTTTTTTATTATTTTTTTTAAATAATTAAAAAAAAATAATGGGCTTCCCAGTATTTTGATTGTCAGCCAAGGTCAAGCCAGGCAGAATGAAAAAAAACTATGGAGCGCTACATCATTTTTTTAATAATTTATTTTTACAGTACTGTGTTGTCAGGCAATCACAGACCCGGCACAGAAAATGGGCGTCTGTTATTGCCTGTTGGAGTAACCTGAATGCAGCTCATAGATTCATATGTGGCAGGAACTGCACACAGCCATAAAGTTCAGGTAGATACTAGAATGTACGGGCTCCTGACAGGTATAATGTAACTTGTCATGTGATGTGGCAATCACAGACACCCATAGCGTAGCACTCTGTGGTATTTTTTGATTCTCAGCGCTGATAAAGCGAATGGCTATGGGCTGCCACCCCCATCTCCTGGCTTTACCTTGGCTAGCAATCAAAATACAGGGAAGCCCAATAATTTTTTTTTAATTATTTAAAAAAAATATTAAAAAAATGTGTGGGCTCCCACCGTATTTTGATTGCCAGTCAGGTAAAACCAGGCAGTTGGAGGCTAAGATTTTCTGCCGCCCGCAGCCACGTTTTGAAATGGCGCATTGTTTCTGAGCGCCTTTTCCAGGCACTTTACCCAGCTCGTCCAGTGGCCCTGATGGTGGTGGCGTGATGGGTAATAAAGAGTTAATACCAGCTTTGAATTCTTAGCTGGTACTAAGCCTGAAATTCAAGGTGTCACACCAAATTAGACATGGCCATCATGAATTTCTAGTAAACAGTAAAAAAATACAACACATAGAAAAAAAATGTTTATTAGAAATAAAACAAAAAAACATTTAGAGACTATCTTTGTTATGAAAAAAAAAACCTCCTAGGTCCGACGTAGTCCACAGGGAGAGCCATGTTAGCTCTACATCATTGCTCTGTACAGACAAACGTCTATAGAGAGCGAGAAGCAGGGAGAGCAATGTCAGCTCTGCTCCATCACTCTGTACAGACAAGCATCTGTTGTGAATACGTTTTCCAGTTCGGAGCTCCCTCTTGTGGTCAGTTCTGGCAGTGCAGTTGATGTGTGGAATGGAAGCTACACACCTGCAGAGGACTGGCAATCAGGGTATGACTGGGCTATTTAACTTAGTAGCTTTTTCTTGTTACTTGCCGGAGGTAAATTGCTCCTGTGTGTCCAGGACATTCTGCAACAAGCTCTGCTCTCTTCCAGAACTTCCCTCAGATAAGTGGTCTTGTACCTCTGTTATTTGTTTACCACCTTTTGTTGTTGTTCTGCTTTGATACTATGCATGATTCCTAATTTGTCTGTGTGGAGTTTGTGGTGGAATGGGATCATTCCCTGCTGAGAGTGTCTGTATACTTAGCTCCATGATTCTGCAAGATTTGTGTTTTGTCATGCTTGGTATTATTCAGTCCCTCATCTGTATTAATGTTTTTGGATCCCAGTAACTTCTGAGTGCTGCTACAGTGGGGGAGAGGTTTAGGAACCTCAGAATTTTTCCATATCAGTAGTGCTGGTATTTATTAGGGTTTTTACGGCTGCAGACAGTTGCTCTTTCCTATCTTTTTCTATAAAGATAGTTTGGGCCTCACCTTTGCTGAAATCTGTCCTTTCTGGCTTTGTATTGTGTTCTTCTATATAACCGTAGCCTTTACATGTGGGGGGGCTATCTATCTATCTTTGGGGACTACTCCGAGGCAGATTAGCTTTCTTATATTTCTATCTGTGAGATTATTTAGTTCTCCGGCTTTGTCGAGGCGTCTAGGTCATCGTAGGCACGCCCCACGGCTACTGTTAGTTGTGTGTCAGGATTAGGTCTGCAGTCCGTTACGTTTCCAGCCACTCTGTTACCTTTTGGGATTCCACATTATTTGATCCTCCTCGATCCCTGAATCATAACAGTACAACCGGCCTAACCTAGATTCCAGGGCACTCAAAAGAAGGAAAAAAAAAAGTGTCCGAATTTATTTTTTTTGTGTGTGTGTTTTTTCCTCTTTATCTCTGGGTGCTGTGGAGGATCTTGTGCTGTCATGGATGTCATACAATTGGCTGAGCGAGTTGAGCAGCTTACTTCTCATGTTGAGGATATATCTGATTATCTTGCCCAGACACCTGTTTTAGAACCTAAAATATCTTTACCGGATTTGTTCTCTGGGGATCGGTCTAAATGTATGAACTTCAAGAACAATTGTAGGTTATTTTTTGCTTTGAAACCCAGGTCCTCAGGGTCTTGCAGACAGCGAGTTCAGATTGTTATCTCTCTGCTGCGTGGTGACCCCCAGGATTGGGCCTTTTCTCTGGCGCCTGAAGACCCTGCTCTTGCGGATGTGATTTTTTTTTTCAGGCTCTAGGATTGTTATACGATGAACCTAATGCTATTGATCAAGCTGAGAAAACTTTATTGGCTTTAATTCAGGGTCAGGAACCTGCAGAGATATACTGTCAGAAATTTCGTAAGTAGGCGGTCCTTACTGAGGGGAATGATGCGGCTCTCTTTCGGAAGGGGTTGGCAGGGCCTGTAAAGGATGTTTTGGTGGGCTTTCCTGTCCCCTCTGGTCTCGATGCCTCTATGTCATTGGCCATTCAGATTGATAGACGTTTACGTGAACGTAAAACAATGCAAGCAGAGGTGTCGCTCTCAGAGTAGTCTCCGGAGCCTATGCCGTGTGATAGGGTCCTTTCTAGGGCAGAACGGCAGGATTTTAGATGGCGTAATAAGCTATGTTTCTTCTGTGAAGACGCCTTGCATACTATTTCTGTCTGCCCTAAGTGCGAGAAACGATTTGCCCGTTCATTTACTTTGGGCGGTATACTGTCTAAGTTTCTTTTGTCGGTTTCTTTGATCTGTTCCCAATCATCATTTTCAGCTATGGCTTTTATTGATTCAGGAGCTGCCCTGAACTTGATGGATTTTGGGATTGCTGAGCGTTGAGGTTTTACCATGGTGCCGTTGCATGCGCCTATCCCTTTGAGGGGAATTGATGCAATTCCTTTATCTGAAGATAAGCCCCAGTTTTGGACCCAGGTGACGATGCGGGTCGCGCCTGACCATCAGGAGGTTTGTAAGTTTTTGGTCTTGTATAATTTGCATGACATTTTGGTACTGGGATTTCCTTGGTTGCAAACCCATAATCCAGTTCATGATTGGACTTCTTTATCTGTGACTAGTTGGGGCTGCCATTGTGTGCATAGTGATACTACTGTTTTGTCTATTTCATCTCAGAAACGGGAGGTCCCTGACTATTTGGCGGATTTCATGGATGTGTTTGATAAGACCGAGGCCGTGTCTTTGCCTCTGCCTAGGGACTGTGATTGCGCTATTGAATTGGTGCCTGGTTGTAAATCTCCTAAGGCACGGTTTTCAATTTATAGGTTCCTGAACATGTTGCTATGCGGACGTACTGTACATTAAGGCTAGGTTCACATTTTCATTGTTTTGCATCAGTCACATACAGAGCGAGAAGCAGAGACCCATGTCATCACTCTATACAGAGAAGTGTCTATACAGAGCGAGAAGCAGAGACCCATGTCATCACTCTATACAGAGAAGTGTCTATACAGAGCGAGAAGCAGGATGACACTGATGGTATGATTCCACTCCTGCAAGTCTCGCATCGGCATCACCCATCATGGCGCACACTCTCCTGCATGGAAATACATGCAGCTGACCCTTTCTTGTTAGGAGAGTCTGTATCATGCCAGGTGATACCGATGCATATCTCGCACAGTGACAGTCAAAGTTCAATCAAATCCATGGCTCGTGGTAAACCCTGACATCACTGTGAACACTGCTGAAAACAGCGAAAGACTGCAGAGTGACGAGCAATGAAGTGAATACCTCCGGAAGTTAATGATCGGACCCGGAAGCAGAAGCGGCCGGGAGACAGAGTCTGCAGGATGTGTCGTGGGAGCGGTAAGTATAATCCTGTTTTTTAATAATGTGTTTTTTTTACAGCCTCTGGATCCGAACTGTAACACGAGTGTCCCTGAAAGCTCATGTTCGGGATCATGTGCACGAACACCATGTGTTCAGTATGGACCCCAAACTTTACAGTTTGGGTTCGCCCATCACTACTACTGTCAGATTTGCCTTTACTGGGACTGTCAGATATATTTCTGCCTGTTCTGACATATTTTTCTACTGTGCTGCTTCTACCACATCTACTGCCACTGCAAAACCATTCCAGACACACATTTCCTAACTGTCTGCCACCACAATGTTTTATGCTGCTAGACGGTAAAATATTTTTTTCAATGTTTTGTTGACAAGCCATTGCTTCTTCACTGTGACAACAGATAGCCTCTTCCTGTCCTCAAAACAAGTAATAATTTTGGGATGGGATGATTTGATAAAAAAAAAAACCTTTGTAATTGCTTAGTCATTCTGAGAATAGCAAACTTGTGTTTCACAAAAAAATTATATATTATTATATTTTTTTCACTTTTGAGAAGCCATTGTTTCTTCACATTCAAAATAGCACATCTGATTTTTTTTTCCTTAAATAAAGAAACAATTTTATACAGCTTTTTAAAAAGCTATAGCTTCTTTACTTAAATAACAAAGCTTTTAACGCAGGCATTTATCCTCAAATATGGATAATTTTTGGACCTTTTTTTACGATTTAAATAGCCTAAAAAGTCTTATAGTTCAGTGTATTGCTAAACATAAACCTTGACGGATGGATTGAGGTCACCAAGACATTCAGGCATTTTAGCAATATAGTAATAATAGTTAATTCGTATTAAGTCCTCTCAGCTATTGACAAGGTATTAAAAAAAATGGCATCTTTATTATTTTTTTTTTGCAAACTCGCCCGAGGCACCCCATGGTCCTTCTTGTTTTCTTGGTTCATATCCATGGTACAGGTGTTTCCAAAGGGGAAAATATTTATTTGTTGCACATTTTAACCCCTTAGGGATCAGGCCAAATTTTTCAAAGCGGACGTGTCACTTTATGTGGCAATAATGTTGCCACGTGGGATTTTAAGTTTGGTTTTTTTTTTTCGTGACACTTTATATTTTCTAGCACATAATTATTTATAAAAAGTATAAGAAAATTTGACAAAAGTTTCTAAAATTTTGCAATTTTAACACTTTGAATGATTATTCCTTTAAGGATTTGATGATACCGGTGAGTAAATCGTACGAGTACAATCCGATAAAAAATAAGATTGCACTCAGACTAATGTTATTCAATGAGGAAGAGCAGATCTGTGATTTTTAACTTAAGCGGGCTTTACACGCTACGGTTTCGCTACAGCGATCTCGTTGGGGTCGCTGTAGCGATGTCGTAGCGTGTGACTCCTAGAAGCGATTTTGGATCGTTGCAAAAACGTCCAAAATCGCTCCTCGTTGACATGGGGGTCCGCTGCCAATTATCGCCGCAGTCGCTGGGGCGAAGTTGATCCTCGTCCCTGTGGCAGTACACATCGCTACGTGTGACGCCGCAGGAACGAGGATCATCTCCTTACCTGCCTCCGGCCACAATGCGGAAGGAAGGAGGTGGGCGGGATGTTACGTCCCGCTCATCTCCGCCCCTCCACTTACATTGGGTGGCCGCTTAGTGACATCACTGTGACGCCAAACGGACCGCCCCCTTAGAAAGGAGGCAGTTCGCCAGTCACAGCGACGTCGAAGGACAGGTAAGTATGTGTGACGGGGGTGCGCGATTTTGTGCGCGACAGGCAGCGATATGCCCGTCGCGCACAAACGATGGGTACGGGTGTCATGCTAGCGATATCGGGCCGGATATCGCAGCATGTAAAGCCACCCTTAGGTATATTTGGCCTAATGAAAAAGTGGCAGCATGCTATGAGTGGACACCTAAATCAGACGAGTCGTGCTTACAGACGATTGTGGGAGTTCAGGATATGAAATCCCCACCAATCTGAAAACTATGTACTATCCTAAGGATAAGTAACAAAAAAAATATATTTTTCCTGAAAAACCACCTCGGACATATCCTGTACATCCTGGCGATCGTTGGGGCACAGGAGCTGTGCCCATGCAATCGCCACCAGGGACTCGGCTCATCTGACAGCCAAGCCCCAACTCTCACAGACAGGGGGGTCCCTGTGCCATCCCTAGCTGTTTAACCCCCTAAATGCAGTGATTGATTTCGATCACAACAGTTAGGGGTCTGAGAAAGGAAGTGCCCCTGTGATATGTGGACCTGATAGCTGCCATGGTGAATCGAGGTCCTCATAACAACCTCCGGATCACCAAAACATGGAAAGCCTCTGGGATCATGCCAAGAGCATGATCTCTGATGCTTCTGACAGTGCAGCACTGAAAGTATAATGAATTGTAATGCCGGTGCATTACAATACATTATACCTGCAATCAGTGCAGTAAAAGGTAATGTCCCATGTAGAGACTAAGTAAAATAGTTTGTAAAAAAAATAAAAATATATATTTTTTAAAAAAATCAGAAAATAAAGAAAAAGAAATATTTATGTAAAAAGAAAATAAACAAAAAAGCACATTGATTTGGTATTGTCAACTCCATAACAACCTGATCTATAATACTGTCACACTAGTTAACTCCTTCAGTGAACACCACAAAAAAAACACAAAAAATAGCTCTTTTCATCATACAGCATACAAAAAAAGTGGAATAAAACAAGATCAAAAAGTCATACATGCATAAAAATGGTATTGCTGAAAACATCATCTTGTCCCCCCAGCTCCGTCGGCATAAAAGTAAAAATGCTATAGCTCCCAGAATACAGCAATGCAAAAACTGGTTTTTTTTCTATAAAATTGTTTTTAGGTGTAAAAGCCGCAAAGCATTAAAAAAAGATTCAAATGTGGTATCACTGTAATCGTACTGGTCCGAAGAATGATGATGTCTTATCACTTTGACAACATGGTGATCGGCGTAAAAACAAATAAAACAATCCCTGAATTGCTGTTCCATTTTTATTCTGCCACCAAAAAGTAGAATAGAAAGCGATCAAAAATTATTATGTGACCCTAAATTGTACCAATAAAAACTCCAGCGTATCGTGCAAAAAAATAAATAAAAAACTATAGTTTTCAAAATTCGGTGATGCAAAAAAAACATTTTTTGTAGAAAAGCGTTTTTTAGCATGATGGTCACCAAACTTTAAAAATAACAATAGAAATCTGGTATTGCTTTAATAGTACTAACCAGAGGAATAAAGCCACCTAATCACTTATACCGCACGGTGAATGGCATAAAAAAAAAAAATAAATAAAGCCAATTTTTCAACTGCTGTTGATTTTTTTATTCTGCCTCCCGAAGATCGCAGAAAAGATCAGCTCACATTCATCCTGTGCTCTATGCTGAGCGCTTACACCAAGGATTATTTGTAAATCTCTGAAATCATGATTTAGATAAAATTCTCAATGGAAAATTCACTGTAATGAGACAGAGGGAATCACATTGAACTCCTGTCTGGCCTCTATTGCGGTGGTGTCCATCTTTTTTCGCGTCTTTTTAGGCGCGCACAAAAGTTTGGTCATCAACAGTTTTGTTCACCTTTGAAAAGACAGACACCGCTGAACAGAGGCCAGTAACATTATAGTAATGGATCTGTCGGGGTTTCATCTGAATCATGTATTTTGGAGATATACTTGGAAACCCCAATGTAAGTGCTCAGTATAGAGCACAGGATAAATGTGAACTGATCTAAAATGTCCTGTACCCCAAATTGCCACCAAATAGCATTCAACTCAACCCACAAAAACACAAGTCCCCACTCAGATGCGTCATCTGTTAACAGAAATATGGGAAGATTTCACATTACTGGTAGCACAAGGGCCCTGGAAAAGTGCTATGGCTCCCCTCCTCAAAAAGGAAATTCAGCAAAATCTACACTCCCAAATCCAAATGCACCCCTACCTTCTTAGCCCCACAATGTGCCTAAGCCACAGTTAATATCCACATGTTTGGCAATATTGTAGTGCAAAGAGCCCGCTTAATCTATGGGATGCAGGTTTCCAGGAGAACGAACTGGGCACAATGTACGGGCACTACAAGGGCTTATTTGCAATTTTTGATTCTGAAACATTCACTGCTTTTGACTTCATTGGTGTTTTCCAGAGATTAAATCGTCACTACACCCCTAGATGAACTCTCAGAAGGGTACAATTTCCAAAATGTGGTCACTTGAGGGGGTTTCTGTTTTTCTGGCACTTAGTGGCTATGTAGATGGAGTCCGCAAACTAATCTAGGAAAATCTGTACTCCGAAAAGTCAAATGGTGCTCCTTCCCTCCTGAGCCCTGCGGTGCGGCCAAACAGTACTGTATAGTCACATGTGGGGTATTGCCCCGTTCAGGAGAAATTGAGCAAGATATTAAAGGGCCTTTTTTTTACCTATTCTCCTTGTGAAAATTAACAATCTGGGGATATTAAAAATATAAAAAGTGATAAATAAAAACACTAGCAAATGTGTATAAAATATATTTCCTGAATGCACAAATGGAAAAACAAATGGAGATGAAAGAAAAAAGGCACAAAGCAAAAACTCAACAAAAAACAAACAAAAAATAATTTATTTTTTATGCTTTGCTCATATAGCGCATTGATATTCCTCAGTACAATACAGACATCATCATCCCTGTCCCCATTGGGGCTCACAATCTAAATCACCTATCAGTATGTCATTGGAGTGCGGGAGGAAATCAAAGATTCTGTAGGAAACCCAGACAAAGACGAGGAGAACATACAAACTCCTTGCAGATGTTGTCCTTGGTGGGATTTGAACCCAGGAGCCCAGCGTTGCAAAGCTACAGCGCTAACGCCCACAATGAGTCAATACATTGGAACGAAATGTCAGGATCATATTTACTTGCAGTTAGAAGATGAGTTTCATAATGACCAGAATGATCATCATCAAGTAGCATGGACATGTTCTCCCGATGCCACTGGTAGTTTTTATTGGGGTAGAGGTCACAGGTTTGGCTTTAGTGGTAGGGGGAGTTTCTGTTTCAGTCGAGGTTACATTGGGGGGAACTGTTACTGGTTTTTCTACTAGAAGGTTTTCATTGCAGAGGTTTTCTGAACAAAATGCAGAATTAAGGGATAGGCTGTACACGTCGATATCGATGTTGATGGCGGTGTCATTGGTAGGCTCAGAACATTTCTTAACGAAGAAAGGAAAGGATATTCCTCCTGGAAGACAAAGAAGGGGAGAGTACAGTTTATTATAAGAAGGTAAAGGGGTCATCTGTTTTACGGTTCTAATATCCTACTGCTACACCACCAACGAGCCTAACTTCTGAATGGGTGATGAGTGAAAGTCAACCCATCTGAAGTGATGGTGTCCTGTCCACTGGTCACCCTACTGCTGCATCGGCACCAAGACTAGCTACTGAATGGATGATGAATGAAAGTCAACCCCTCTGAAGCGATGGTTAGCTGTCCATTGGTCACCCTACTGCAGCACCGCCGCCAAGCCTAGCTACTGAGTAGATGATGAATGAAACATCAACCCATCTGAAGTGATGACGAGCTGTCCATTGGTCACCCTACTGCTGCACCGCCACCGAGCCTACTTCTGGCTGGATGATGAATAAAAGTCAACCCATCTGCAGTGATGGCGTGCTGTCCATTGGTCACCCTACTGCTAAACCGGCACAAAGCCTAGCTACTGAATGGATGATGAATGAAACGTCAACCCATCTGAAGTGATGGCATCCTGTCCATTGGTCACCCTACTGCTGCACCGCCACCGAGCCTAACTACTGAATGGATGATGAATACAAGTCAACCGATCTGAAGAGATGGCGAGCTGTCCACTGGTCACCCTACTGCTACAAAGGCACCAAGCCTAGTTACTGAATGGATGATAAATGAAACGTCAACCCATCTGAAGTGATGGAATCCTGTCCATTGGTCACCCTACTGCTGCACCGCCACCGAGCCTAACTACTGAATGGATGATGAATACAAGTCAACCGATCTGCAGTGATGGCGTGCTGTCCACTGGTCACCCTACTGCTACAAAGGCACCAAGCCTAGTTACTGAATGGATGATAAATGAAACGTCAACCCATCTGAAGTGATGGAATCCTGTCCATTGGTCACCCTACTGCTGCACTGCCACCGAGCCTAACTACTGAATGGATGATGAATACAAGTCAACCAATCTGAAGAGATGGCGAGCTGTCCACTGGTCACCCTACTGCTACAAAGGCACCAAGCCTAGTTACTGAATGGATGATGAATGAAACATCAACCCATCTGAAGTGATGGAGAGCTGTCCATTGTTCAAACACTGCTGCACTGCCACCAAGCCTAACTAATGGATGATGAATGAAATGTTTTGTGACTCCATTGGAATAGGCTATTAACAAACCCTGAAAAGAACAGAATTAAGAAAATGACATGCCCTTTAATAAATTAGATATTAAGCACAAAATGGTGTCACCTGCTTAGTGTCATTTTATAATTACCAAGTAAATTGGCATCACTTGCTTAGCACCATCTTATTACATAACTGTATATTATATTAACATACCCTATGTCTATAGATCTTTTGGGGGGAAATTCATTGCACAGTACTTCTGCTGTACCTGCTTTTGCCAAAAGATAACAAGCAAGTTACAGAAAAGTCACTTGCTAATTATTATTGGAGCCATACAATAAATAGCAGTAAATCTTGCATAATAGCTGTCAAAACAAAATGGAAGAAGGTGTTGAATGAAGCTTAACGGAGTAGACATTTTTTTAATAATTTAGATATGAAGCACAAAATGGTGTCACCTGCTTAGTATCATTTTATAATTACCAAGTAAATTGGCATCACTTGCTTAGCACCATCTTGGTATGACATAACCAAAAACAATATCAACATACCCTACATCTATAGATCTTTTTTGTGTGAAATTCACAGTACAGTAGCTCTGTTGTGCCTGCTGAGACCAAAGGATAATAAGCAAGTTATAGAAAAGTCACTTGCTAATTATTATTGGACCCATACAATAAATAGCAGCACAATTTGCATAATAGCTGTCAAGTCAAAATGGAAGAAGATGTTGAATGAAGATTAATGGAGTAGAAACTTCTTTAAATTAGATATTAAGCACAAAATGGTGTCACCTGCTTAGTATCATTTTATAATTACCATGTAAATTGGCATCACTTGCTTAGCACCATCTTGTTATAACATAACCATAAATTATATTAACATACCTTATGTTTATAGATATTTTGGGGGGGAATTTACTGTACAGTACTTTTTCTGTACCTGCTTTTGCCAAAAGAGAATAAGCAAGTGACAAAAAAGTCACTTGCTAATTATTATTGGACCCATACAATAAATAAATAGCCAGAAGAAACAAATATCACATTGGATAAAGTTTAATGGTAACATCTCCATGACACACAGTTAGACATTACTCACTTATAGTGATGTTTCCTTCAGCTTCGTAACAAGCATTGAGATCCGATGAACAGTTCACTTTCTCAGCTGATTCCGTGGAGCATTTTGACTTATTTGTGCTGAGGCAAGAGTAACATTGCAGATCACTGGTGTCATTGCCTGACAATATAGAGTAACACATGGCATTAACAACTTCACTATACTATGCTTTAATAGGACACAGTGACGCTTTCCTTAGTTACTGACTGACCTAGCAGCCTAATTGACAACGCAGGATTCCATGTTGGTGCTGATCTATCAGGTGTTCCACCTTCCTGGTAATTGCTCAGGCTTCTTTACTGAGCATGCTCACCCAAAACCTTGCCAGTTGTATTTTCTGGTTCTGCAGTTGTGCTGTTGGCTTGTGTCTCTGTTAGTATTCTGATCTTGGTTTTCTGACCCTGGACAGTTATTTGACTTCTCTCTGCCTGTTCACTGTTCCTGTCGTGACCTCCTGCCTTCTGACCTCAGACCGTTACCTGACCACGTCTCTGTTTTCTCCCTGAACCTATTACGTAATCTCCTGGATTTCTGACCCTCAGATATTGACCTGACAACGCCTTTGCTTACTCTTTGTGCTCATACCTGTCCTCCTGTTACCAGAACCCGGCTTTCCTGACTACTCTTCTGTCCATACTACCCATCAGTAGTGACTAGCATCACATTTTGATTACCACTGTAGGTGTGGTTTTTTTTCGCCTTATACATCATTTTTCAAAAACTCATAAAACTTATTGCAAATATTCTCAGGTTCCTTGCCGATGTGATCCTACGAATGTCAAAAAATCTGGCACTGAGCTAGTGCTGTGTATCTAGATTCGGAAGCACTTACCCTGCTTCCTTCTCCAGACCCAGTGATCATTTGATCACTAAGTGTAAGGCGGTCAGTATTCTTTTTCTTGTCTTTTTTTTTCTTGCTGCGTATATTATATTTTTATCTGGAGTATTGTAATCTTGCTACTGATTATGAACACGCCCCTCAGGAAGAAGCAAAAGCGAAACATGCGTCAGGGAACCCGATACCTTTGGTTGCTGGACTATACACTGGTAATAACCATCTTTTGTATATATTTTTTTACGTGTAATTAATCTGATTAAAGTAAGAATAGTAATCATTTAGTTCTCTTGGCTAGAAAATTATTTAAAAAAAAAATAAAATATATATATATATATATATATATATATATATATATATATATATATATATATATATACAGTGCCTACAAGTAGTATTCAGCCCCCTGCAGATTTAGCAGGTTTGATAAGATGCAAATAAGTTAGAGCCTGCAAACTTCAAACAAGAGCAGGATTTATTAACAGATGCATAAATCTTACAAACCAACAAGTTATGTTGCTCAGTTAAATTTTAATAAATTTTCAACATAAAAGTGTGGGTCAATATTATTCAACCCCTAGGTTTAATATTTTGTGGAATAACCCTTGTTTGCAATTACAGCTAATAATCGTCTTTTATAAGACCTGATCAGGCCGGCACAGGTCTCTGGAGTTATCTTGGCCCACTCCTCCATGCAGATCTTCTCCAAGTTATCTAGGTTCTTTGGGTGTCTCATGTGGACTTTAATCTTGAGCTCCTTCCACAAGTTTTCAATTGGGTTACGGTCAGGAGACTGACTAGGCCACTGCAACACCTTGATTTTTTTCCCTCTTGAACCAGGCCTTGGTTTTCTTGGCTGTGTGCTTTGGGTCGTTCTCTTGTTGGAAGATGAAAAGACGACCCATCTTAAGATCCTTGATGGAAGAGCGGAGGTTCTTGGCCAAAATCTCCAGGTAGGCCGTGCTATCCATCTTCCCATGGATGCGGACCAGATGGCCAGGCCCCTTGGCTGAGAAACAGCCCCACAGCATGATGCTGCCACCACCATGCTTGACTGTAGGGATGGTATTCTTGGGGTCGTATGCAGTGCCATCCAGTCTCCAAACGTCACGTGTGTGGTTGGCACCAAAGATCTCGATCTTGGTCTCATCAGACCAGAGAACCTTGAACCAGTCTGTCTCAGAGTCTTCCAAGTGATCATGAGCAAACTGTAGACGAGCCTTGACATGACGCTTTGAAAGTAAAGGTACCTTACGGGCTCGTCTGGAACGGAGACCATTGCGGTGGAGTACGTTACTTATGGTATTGACTGAAACCAATGTCCCCACTGCCATGAGATCTTCCCGGAGCTCCTTCCTTGTTGTCCTTGGGTTAGCCTTGACTCTTCGGACAAGCCTGGCCTCGGCACGGGTGGAAACTTTCAAAGGCTGTCCAGGCCGTGGAAGGCTAACAGTAGTTCCATTAGCCTTCCACTTCCGGATGATGCTCCCAACAGTGGAGACAGGTAGGCCCAACTCCTTGGAAAGGGTTTTGTACCCCTTGTCAGCCTTGTGACCCTCCACGATCTTGTCTCTGATGGCCTTGGAATGCTCCTTTGTCTTTCCCATGTTGACCAAGTATGAGTGCTGTTCACAAGTTTGGGGAGGGTTTTAATTAGTCAGAAAAGGCTGGAAAAACAGATAATTAATCCAAACATGTGAAGCTCATTGTTCTTTGTGCCTGAAATACTTCTTAATACTTTAGGGGAACCAAACAGAATTCTGGTGGATTGAGGGGTTGAATAATAAATGACACTCTGAATAAACTTTTCACAATTTAAAAAAAAAAAAAAAGAAAAAAAGAAATAACATTATTTTTTGCTGCATTTCACACTTCCAGGCTGATCTACAGTCCAAATGTCACAATGCCAAGTTAATTCCGAATGTGTAAACCTGCTAAATCTGCAGGGGGTTGAATACTACTTGTAGGCACTGTATATATATATATATATATATATATATATATATATATATATATATATTTATTTTTATTTTTTTTTGTTTCGAGGTGGAATTTGTAAGCACTGTTTTAATTAATATTTCGCACATAGCACTTTGTTAGTCCATTTTGTGGAGCTTAATTGTACCAATGAAGTATGATATATTTATAAATTACTCATAGCACTTTCTAGATGTAATTGTATTTGAATTGTGCAAATATTATTGTTTCTTTCACATTTTTCCCTTTTTCCTAATGCTTTATTAATTGCACACAGCACTATATAGGTCATTGTATCACATATTTTTCATGAATTTTGGTATAATTTATATCTTTATTAGGAAATAATTCTTGATTTATTTTTTTATATTTGTTCCTATAATTTATGGACCGCAGTTTTTGTTATTTTTTTTATATTTATGGTGATTCTTGCATGATTTTGTATCCAGCCCCTTTGTACCAGCTGTGTATGAAATATTTTTATTGCAATTTAATAAAGATTTTTTTGTACCTTTTTGAATTTCTAAGAATACTTTTTGGTTATTAATTGTTTTGTTTGGAGTTTTTTTGGAACTATATTGTATTTGGCTTTGTTTTGGGGTTTTGATTATGATCATAGTGGCTGTTTTTAATACCTTGTCATTAGGGTCGCTTCTGGCGCCAAGTAGATCTCTGCCATCATGGCATGCCCTACCATTACGGCACTCAGCTTGGCTTCATCATGAGGTTAAGATGTGCGTCACTTGAGCGGTAGTAAGCAGGGTTGTCAGAGGCCTACTCGGCACATAAAGCACTGGTATAAAGTGGCAAGGTCAAAGGAAGATGTGAACAACAGAAAAAGGCAAAAAAAGATGTGTAGAGTACCGTGGTAATTCTGTAGAATGCAATGTAGCTTCAGCCTTGGACATGATCTCACAGATACAAAAGTAAAATATGGGATTTTTAGGAAACATTACTTTTGTTTAAAGGGGACCAACCAACAGAATTTTCATATATAAACTAAAGCCAGGGCTATACTGGCGCTATCATGCTGATTTTATACATACCTATAGTTGTGAGATGGGATGTTTACTTTCTGAAATATAGACAAGTAAAGTCTGTGAAATGTGCTGTTATTTGATTGATATGTGCAATGGAATATCTAATAGGTGGGTCGGGTTTTGCTAGGTATTCCCATCCTTGTCTGCCTGTCCTTCTTCCTTATCTCCCCCCTGTCCTTCCTCTCACCCCCTGTTCTTCCTCTCTCCCTCTTCCCCCACCTCTCCCCTGTCCTGGCTCCCTCCTTCTTCCCCCTCCTCCCCCATCCTTCCTCCTTCCCTCTTCCCCCTCCTTTCACCTGTCCTTCCTCCCTCCCTCTTCGCCCTCCTTTCCCCTGTCCTTCCTCCCTCCATCTTTCCCCTTCTCTCCCCTGTCCTTCCTCCCTCTTTCTTCCCTCTCCTCCACCCATCCTTCCTCCCTACCTCTTCCCCTCCTCCCTCCCTCTTCCCCTCCTCTCCCCTGTCCTTCCTCCCTCCCTCTTCCCCCCCCTCTCCCCTGTTGTTTCTCCCTCCCTCTTTCCCCTCCTCTCCCTTGTCCTTCCTCCCTCCTTCCCCCTGTAATAACACAGACAGGGTGAGGAAGGACAGGCAGAAGACAGAGGCGGGAATAACTAGCAAACCTTACCCACCTATTAGATATCCTGTAGCTGCTATGAATCAAATAACAGTGCATTTCACAAACTTTACTTGCCTGTATTTCAGAAACTATACATCTGATCTCACAACTAAAGGTATGTATAGAATCAGCATGATATTGCCAGTATAGCACTGGCTTTAGTTCATATAGGAAAATCCTGGTGGCTGGTCCTCTTTAAGGCTTAGGCAATTAGTAGAGTTTTTATGATCTTCTTACCCATAAAACCTGTTTTTCTTCTTCCGCTCATTTGCTGTGAGATCTAACATTCATTACTGTGTCATGAGGCTGTTTGTCTTGATTTTTACAAGGGAACTTGGCATTTTTCCATTCTCATTAAAATTACTTTCTTGCCAAGATCAAGGTCGTTTTTCTCATTTCAGTAAATTATAATGGTTGCCAGTCTATGGTCTTTGACATAAAGGGGGGAAACTACAAATTGCCACCATTGCTATGCCCAAATGTTGTGTCAACCGGCTTTCCATAGACCCTGGATGGCCAGTCCAGTTAATTAAAAGAAGAGCTATGGATGCCAGTAAGTAGGAGGCCGTTCTGCGGGCCCCCATTACATCAGACACAGAGTACTGGTGTAACGCTTGCAGCCGGTGTAGGGGCAGCGGGTGGGATTAGTGGACCCACTGGACCACAGGGGAACCGGGCTTACCCTTTAGTTGGAAGGGCTTAACTAAGCACCCACCACCAGGCCAATGCCAGGTACCACTCCCAGGGCAGTGACCGTGACTGTGGCAGCTGATTCCCAGGACAGGTGACAGACTCAGGTATAGAAAGGTACAGGCAGGGTGACTGAGGCAGACTGGACAGTCGGGTACAGACAGAAATGGTGGGCACGGCAGGGATAGTCAGATATGGGAAGGCAGGACTCAGGGATAACTAGACAAGAGCTCAAAACTTAACAACCAGCTAGGCAGCAGACTAGAGACTGACTGACTAACTAAAGGCGTTGCGCAGGCACCTCCCCTATTGAGAGGGTGCCTTAAATACACAGTGCCTCTCAGCCATAAGCTGAGTGGAATTATTGGGATATGGTGTGTCGGCCCTATAAGAGGAGGCCCGGTGGGCACGTGCACGTCCTAGTTGCACTCCCGGGAACCTTGTGCAACATGTACAGGACCCGGGAGGGGAAGGAGACAGCAGCACATGTGGATGGCCATGGGAGGACACGACCTGGCCGGGGTGGTGAGACGCCGGTGCTACAACTGGTCTGGCCATTGAACTGGGACCTTCATCTCTTGGAGGCACCTTAGTGTAACTGAACCCCGGCTCTGTTGTAGCTTTAGCCAACATCTATTTGGGACATTGAGCTCACATCTGAGCAGTGCCAGCTGCGCTCATAAATGTTGTGATGCCCTTTTACCTAGAGAAAATGATTGGGAGGAGGCTAAGTATGACTTGTTCTTGAAAATGGGTTCTATCTATATACCTGAGCCATCTGTCAGTATATTACATGCATGACTACACCAATGATATTTTTTTTCATTTATAGCTTTTAGTGATACATTTTTTTTCTGGTGCAAAGTTCCAAATCCGTTCCATAAATATTAGCGGCCTGATTCATTATTGCATTTGTGCCTGTTTCTTATTGAGTTTTTGGAGTTCTGAGCCTTTTTTTTTCCTTAACCAAATTCATTTTTACATTGGCGCCTTTTTTTATCTTGTTTTTGGTATTTTGCACTTTTTTCCATGCGCCAAACTCATCTTTTCATTTGCACTTTTTTTTAAGTACATTTTATATATATTTTAATTCACCACTCTAGGTGTGATTTAAGGCTTCCAGATATATTTGCCCGATACACAATCTTTCAAAAACGTATTGTAAATATTCTCAAGTCCCTCCCTTGAGTTATTCTGTAAATGTCAAAAAATGTAGCACTGAACTATTGCTGTTTATATAGATTAGGATGCACTTATCCTGCTTCCTTCTCCAGACCCAGTGATCATGTGATCACTAAGTGTAAAGAGAAGCCCTAGGAAACTCAGGCAGCTGTGCTAGGCAGTTGGTGGGCTGAAATTTCTCTGTAGCTGGGGCTAATATACCAGCTTCAGCTACATGTAAATCAGCAAAAAGAAAGTGAATTATTATTATTATTATTATTATTATTATTATTATTAGTATTATTATTATATTTTATTTTTGGTATTTTTATGTATTTATTTTGTTTTTATTATTTTTTTTACACTTTGACACTCCAGGAGGTCTTAAAAAATACTTAACACATCAACAAATTATTATTATTATTATTATTATTATTATTTGTATTTTTATTTATTTATTTTCTTTATTTTTTTTACACTGTGACACTCCAGGAGGTCTTAAAAAATACTTAACACATCAATAAATTATTATTATTATTATTATTATTATTATTATTGGTATTTTTATTTATGTATTTTTTTTTTTTTTACACTGTGACACTCCAGGAGGTCTTAAAAACTACTTAACACATCAATAAATTATTATTATTATTATTATTATTATTATTATTATTATTATTATTATTATTAATAATAATAATAATAATAATAATTTATTGATGTGTTAAATATATTTTAAGACCTGGAGTGTCACAGTGTAAAAAAAAAATTAAAAAAATAAAAATAAATAAATAAATAAATAAATATACCAAAAATAAAATATAAAAAAAAGAATCCTGGTAGACCCCCCAATTAAAAAAAAAATCTGTGGAAAGGGGAATGCAATTTAAAACATTTTTATTGGTCCTTTGAGGATAAAAATAAAAAATAAAAATTTGAAAAATAAGCACATATTTCCTATTTTTTTTTACATTTTCCATTGATATCAACTGAAAAAGGATATAAAAATAGCATACAAATTAAGCAAAATTGTCGCAAAAAATAGGCAAACATTATTTGAATATCTGAATGAGAAAAAATAATAGATCCGTTAAAAGCATAAAAAAATAAATAAAAAATAAAAATGTGAAAATGTACCTGATCAGAAAGGTGGGGTAAACATTGTAAAAAAAAGACCATTTTTTATTTTGCACAAAACTTATGAACCATGTGCACAATTTAGATGAATTTGACACAAAAAAAAACAAAAACAAGTACACTAGGACAAAAAGAAAAAAAAATTAAGTGACTTAAAAATTACACAGATGATGAATTTGGGTCTAAAGTGATATAAGTCGGCCGGTAGCCGCCACCAGATGAAGACACATGACAGAAGGCTTCTTAGGCTAGTCATTGGCTGCAGTGATTATATTGAGGGGTGTCATGTAACAGAGGGGTCCACAATAAGGAACAAATTGGGGGGGTTTATGTTCTGACATCAAGCTCTTTTTTGATGAGGAATCTCAACATCAACTTTTCTACTTTTGGTCTTCAGCTCATAGAGGGTGGCCTCAAGGTATTAGGTATATGAAGCTTTTTCCTAACCCCTATGCTTCTCTTCACTGGTGGAAAGCTCAGATCTTGACAATGGTAAAGAATTGTCACATACAATTTTTCAAAAAGTTAAAGAGCTTGGAGGTGACGTCACACTCTGCCCCCGTATCTCCATGATCGTTACCTTCAACATCCGGGAATTTGTCGCTTAAGTCGAGGATTTCTTGATTGCATATCGAAGAGTCACAGAGAATCCTTGAAGCAAGTATTTGTACGCCAAGAGGATTTGCCATAATAACGGAAGTCATTGGGAAGCCTCTGTCACATCCTCGCACTATTAGGTTCTCTGTCAGGTTTCCTGAAGAAACACAATGCGAATGCTTACAATCTGGTGACTATGACATTGCTACTTTACGCCCACCCAACAAAGCCTAATTCTACCCAACAAAGCCTAATTCTACCCAACTTTTGTCTCAAACCCTCCTACGATTCAACGTCTCCACAGATTATTGATGACAGAGGTTGCAATTCCACCTACGTAGACCCTTAGCCTTGAAAGTTGGTCTGCCACATAAGGGACTGTTACGTCTTAGTTACAAAAACATGTCCTCCAAGTATATTATTTGGCAAAGCTTATTCTGATCTGGTTGAACTATTTTTTTATTACTATCTTAACCCCTATTGATTCCAAGAATGCTCTATGAATATTCCTTCTGCCCGAGCACTCCATTCATTGTCTACTGGAAGACCAATGTGAGAATTATCCTCGGTTTCAGAAGTTCGGTAGACAATGTATGGAAAGACGGTGCCATGGATCATTTCATTCCGATGGGGACAATTTTGAGCCCAATTGTGGCAGATGCTCTGCTCCATCCACCACTCCTACTGGAGATTTCGGGATCGGTGGAGGTGCCTGGACAGCAATCATCTATCCTATGGAAACATGATAACTTTTTAAGTTGGGTATAAAGAAGCAACTAATAAAAGAAATAAAACTTTTTTTTTGGAGAATTTTTTAGGTTTGAAGTACATTTACAATCCTAAAGAAGGACACGTGGGGTTACGTCCTCCACCTCAGATTTTGCTTTCTTAGGAACAGAACTCAGTTTTTGTCATTCTTACCTAATTTTGCGTAGAAAGAAACTGCTGCGCACGCGTTATCACCTTCATTACAGCTAATTGTACTCAAACTGGAGCATCCGACATCCGAGGTCTCATTACAGGCAAAACACTCCAGACTGCAGCAACCTGCAACACCAAGAATATTACTATATATTATCTATCTATCTATCTATCCATCCATCTATATATATCTCTATCTATCTATCCATCTATCCATCCAACCATCTATCTATATCTATCTATCTACAGTGCCTTGCGAAAGTATTTGGCTCCCTTGAATTTTTCAACCTTTTCCCACATTTCAGGCTTCAAACATGAAGATAAAAATTTTAATGTTATGGTGAAGAATCAACAACAAGTCGGCACAATTGTGAAGTTGAACAAAATGTATTACTTTTTTAAAAAAAATAAATAACTGAAAATTGGGGCGTGCAATATTATTCATCCCCTTTACTTTCAGTGCAGCAAACTCACTCCAGAAGTTGATTGAGGATCTCTGAATGATGCAATGTTGTCCTAAATGACTGATGATGATAAATATAAGCCCCTGTGTGTAATCAAGTCTCCGTATAATGCCCCTGCTCTGTGATAGTCTCAGAGTTCTGTGTAAAGCTCAGAGAGCATCATGAAGACCAAGGAACACAACAGGCAGGTCCGTGATACTGTTGTGGAGAAGTTTAAAGCCGGATTTGGTTACAAAAAGATTTCCAAAACATTAAACATCCCAAGAAGCACTGTGCAAGCGATCATATTGAAATGGAAGGAGGATCATACCACTGCAAATCTACCAAGACCCGGCCGTCCATCCAAACTGTCATCTCACACAAGGAGAAGACTGATCAGATGCAGCCAAGAGGCCCATGATCCCTCTGGATGATCTGCAGAGATCTACAGCTGAGGCGGGATAGTCTGTCCATAGGACAACAATCAGTCATACATGCACACATCTGACCTTTATGGAAGAGTGGCAAGAAGAAAGCCATTTCTCAAAAATATCCAGAAAAAGTGTAGTTTAAAGTTTGCCACAAGCCACCTGGAGAAACCAAACATGTGGAAGAAGGTGCTGTGGTCAGATGAAACCAAAATCAAACTATTTGGGTACAATGCCAAACGATATGTTTGGCGTAAAAGCAACACAAATCATCACCCTGAACACACCATCCCTGCTGTCAAACATGGTGGCGGCAGCATCATGGTTTGAGCCTGCTTTTCTTCAGCAGGGACAGGGAAAATGGTCAAAATCGATGGGAAGATGGATGGAGCAAAATACAGGACCATTCTTGAAGGGATCCTGTTGGAGTCTGCAAAAGACCTGAGACTGGGACGGAGATTTGTCTTCCAACAAGACAATGATCCCAAACATAAAGCAACATCTACAATGGAATGGTTCACAAATAAACGTATCCAGGTGTTAGAATGGCCAAGTCACAGTCCAGACCTGAACCCAATCGAGAATCTGTGGAAAGAGCTGAAAACTGCTGTTCACAAACGCCTCCATCCAACCTCACTCAGCTCCAGCTGTTTACAAAGGAAGAACGGGCGAGAATTTCAGCCTCTCCATGTGCAAAACTGATAGACACATACCCCAAGAGACTGCAGCTGTAATCGCAGCAAAAGGTGACGCTACAAAGTATTAGCTTACAGGGGATGAATAATATTGCACGCCCCAATTTTCAGTTTATTATTTTTTAAAAGTTTAAAATAAGCAATAAATATCATTCATCTTCACAATTGTGTCCACTTGTTGTTGATTCTTCACCAGAACATTAACATTTTTAGCTTTATGTTTGAAGCCTGAAATGTGGGAAAAGGTTGAAAAATTCAAGGGGCTGAATACTTTCGCAAGGCACTGTATCTATCTATCTATCTATCTTTCTATCCCTCTATCTATCTATCTATCTATCTATCCCTCTATCTATCTATCTATCTATCTATCTATCTATCCCTCTATCTATCTATCTATCTATCTATCTATCCCTCTATCTATCTATCTATCTATCTATCCCTCTATCTATCTATCTATCTATCTATCCCTCTATCTATCTATCTATCTATCTATCTATCTATCTATCCCTCTATCTATCTATCTATCCCTCTATCTATCCCTCTATCTCTCTATCTATCTCTCTATCTATCTATATATTTGTATCTATCTATTTGTATCTATCTATCATCTATCACATTTTCAAACTTTCTATGCAGAAATTCATTTACTGATAAATATACTCAGTTTAAATTTGTATTAATTTCTTTTCTTTCTTTTTTCTCTTTCTTTTTTCTATTTCTTTCTTTCGTTCATTTTTTATTTCCTTCCTTTTTTAATTTCCTTTTATCTTTTTTCTTTCTTTCTCTTCCTTGATTTCTTTCTTCCTTCCTCTTTCCCTTTTCTCACTCTTCCATTCAATTTCTTTCTCTTCTCTTTTTCATTTTATCTCTTTCTGCCTTTTTTATCTTTCCATATCTCTCTTTCTCTCTCTATTTCATTCTTTCTTTATTTCCCCTCTCTTTTTTATTTACTTATTGCGCTCTCTCTTTCTTTGTTGTTGTTCTTTCTTCCTTTCTGTCTCTTTTTTTTCTCTATCCTTCTCTTTATTTTACTCTTTTTCTCTTTCTTTCACTCTTTTCGCTCTCTTTTTCTCTATCCTTCTCTTTCTTTTACTCTTTCTCTTTTTCTCTTCATTTCACTCTCTTCTCTTTCTTTTTCCCTACCTCTCTCTTTCTTTAGCTATAAATAATGAATAATAATAAACAAGTGATTTAATTTCCATTTCGAGATTCCGCAGAAATTTTATAAAGAATTTAAATGACAAGCAGAATATTTTGATAATAAAGACTGGATTATTTGTGGGCTACACATGCTCCATTTTCAAAGTTAAACCCTTAACCCCCAAATCAATCACATTTCCCCCCAAAATGTATTATTACTATTAATAATAATATAAATGATAAAAATAATAAAAATAATAATAATTATAGCACCATTTATTCCATGGCGCTTTTCAACTAAAAAGGTATACATAAGAAAAAACAAAAATACAACAACAATAGTAAGTAACACTATTATGTTCTAGAAAAACATTAAGAAATTACCAGTCACGAGAAGGAAGCTGGTGGTCAAACCCAAGAGAATAGCGCCGGTGGATGGCATTGCTGGAAGCCTAACTGTATTAAACCTTTGGTCGTGCCGGGAAATGGCTCCTTCCGGAGAACAATGAGTGTTGAGGACGTTCCCCGAGAGTCTAATGATGTCCTTGATTCTGAAGCTCCACCCAATTTATCACACGTTTCTTATGGGTGAAAAGTGTTATTGGCTACTTAAAATGTTATTGTGTCCACGGAAAAATGAGTGAAGTTGTCAAACATTGACAGTTTTAATTGAGTTTTTTGGTTTACGACAGGTCAAGGAGGTTTGCGAGGCCTTGCTATCTTCAATTTTGAAATTGCGAGTTCACATAAAAATTGAGAAACGTCATATATAAGCCAAGTCTGTTCTAACCTCATAGAAAAAGTGAGACACAGCTGAAGAAAGGATATCAGTAGACACTGGGGACTTATTTAGGACATGCTGGGGTCTATTGAAAGGAAATATAAAATTTTGAAGGTCATCCACTAATTTTGAGAGCCAAGAACTTCAAGTTACATCTCTTCGGAAATGGTTACATTTTTCACAACTCATCCTACCAAGTCTAGGACAAACCTGTCAAGCTACCACTAGGGGGCGCTGGGACGCAGGTAGATAGACTCCTGAGTACAGTAATACAGAGACTCACTAGAGGTCGCTAAAAAGCACAGGGATAGTTGATGAGCCAAGGTCTAAGCCGGGATGTCACTTCTGTACAGAAGAATAATCAAGCAAAAGTCAGATAACAGAGCCGAGGTCAGATGCCGGGAGGACAAGTAAGGACTGGAGAGGGGAAAGGAGAGGACACGGGAAAGGACCAGAGACAGGAGGATAGGGAGGTGTAGAGGTCAGGTCAGGTGGGAGGAATGGTGGTCAGGTCAGGCAGGTGGAAAGGTGGACATGTCAGACAGAAGGGATGGGGGTCAGGTAGGACAGGAGGAATGGAGGTCAGGTCGCACAGGAGGGAAGAAGGACAGGAAGGAGGAACGGTACCGGGTAACAGGACTAGAACAGAGAACTCTCACAGGAACAGTTGCACGCAGCAGAGCTGGAAATATTACTGTTCCACCAGAGTCCAAACCAAAATAAAGTGGTATAAGTGCCGGAAAGAGGCACCACCGAGCCAGCCCCTCCCACAAAACTTTACCCCATCGGAGTCCCGCTACAGTCATGACAAAATCTTCATCCCGTCCTATCTCTTGAAGTCAAAAAGGTCTTCATGACCCTCAGGCCAGATCTATGGTGCTTCGAACAAGTTGAAACTCTTCCCTTCCAAGTTGATTTTCTTTGTTGCCATTAGTGTGGGGTTTTCCTTCCTATTTTCCAAGAACCATAACTTTTTTCCTGTTTCACCAACATGGCCATACGAGGGCTAGATTTTTGAAGTTTTTTGTACTGAAAAATTAGAAAAAAATTCTACATTGCAATTTGTTGTAGATGTTGGGAGGGGATTGCTTTAATAGATTAAAAATGTAAAAAAATATATACTTGGGGTCAGGACAATTGGTACGATATCAAATGTCCCCTTTTTCATATTTTACTGGTTTCCAAAAATTTTACTTTGTAAAACAAATTAGGTTTGCACCAACATTTTCTGATAATAACTTTTTTATTTTTTTCAGACAATGGAGCTGTGTGAGGAATTGGTCTTAGTGTGCCATTTTTTGGGGTGGGGGTGCCATGGCCCAAAAAAAATCAATTCTGGAGTGATATTTTTTTCTTTATAGAGTTAACCGTACGAGTTCAATAATTTAATATTTAGACTTTCACACACATATAGTAATTTTTTTCTTTTACATACTGGGAAAAGAGGTTGATTTAAATTTTTTTTTTCTTTCGTCTTTTTTTTACTATTTTTCAAAAGTTTTAGTCCTTTAAACTATGATTTACATATTCTTTTTACACTTTTTTTTTCACTGGAGCCTGCAATTGTTTGGAGAATTGCAAAATCTACTGCACTACTTGAGTATTGTTGTATATGGGGAATTTAAGAATCTGGTGACAACCTTAATAAAAGTAATAGTATATTAAAGGGGGGTTTAAAAAAATGCCAAACTATCCAATACGTGTCACGTACCAATATACTACAGAATTCAAACAGATCCTAGTAATAGAATTGAGTGAATTTATTAGAGTGGAGTTGGATTCAACCCGAATTTCACAAAAATCCATATTCTGAAAAATGCAGATTTTTTTTTTAATTCACAGCATGCATATAGAGCAAATTAGCAGTACCAGGGATCCTTATTCTAGGCCAGGACTTCCAGCTGGGACCTGCCACGGCGAGATGTCCCCGACTAGAGTGCGTGTTGTAGGGTCTTGGAACATGATACAATGTCTCAATGTGAACCATGAATGACCTTAGGATGCATATGCTAGATTGGCACTTCCTGCCACAACTAAGTCCAGGATGTCCCTGCGCCACAACATTATACATTATAACACACATTATAGGCCAGGACCTCCAGCTGGGCCCTGCTACAGCTAGAAGTCCCGGACTATAGTGCGTGTTGTAGGGTCTTGGCACATGTTTTGATGTCTCGACGTGCACCATGACCTTAAGATGCCATTCTAGATGGCACTTCTGGCCACAACTAGGTCCAGAACATCTCAGAGCCCCAACACATTTTAGGCCAGGACCTCCAGCTAGGCCCTGCCACGACCAGATGTCCCTGACTAGAGTGTGTGTTGTAGGGTCTTGGCACACGATATGATGTCTCAATGTGAACCATGAATGACCTTAGGATGCATATGCTAGATTGGCACTTTCTGCCACAACTAAGTCCAGGATGTAACTGCGCCACAACATTATGACACACATTCTAGGCCAGGACCTCCAGCTGGGCCCTGTTGTAGGGTCTTGGCAAATGTTTCGATGTCTCGATGTGCACCATGACCTTAAGATGCCATTCTAGATTGGCACTTCCGGCCACAACTAGGTCCAGAACATCCTTGAGCCCCAACATTACGACACACATTCTTGACCAGGACCACCAGCTGGGCCCTGCTAGGGATAGAAGTTCCCGACTAAAGTGTGCATCGTAGGATCTTGGCACACATTGTGATGTCTCGACAAGCACCATGACCTTAAGATGGCACTCTTGATCGGCACTTCCAGCCACAACTAGGTCCAGGATGTTCCTGCACCACAACATTATGACACACATTCTAGGCCAGGACCTCCAGCTGGATCCTTCCACAGCTAGAACTCCCCGACTAGAGTGCACATTGTAGGATCTTGGCACACGTTGTGATGTCTTGACATGCACCATGAACTTAAGATGCCACTCTAGATCAGCCCTTCTGGCCACAAATAAGTCCAGGATGTCCCTGTGCTGCAACATTGTGATACACATTCTAGGCCACGACCTCCAGCTGGGCCTGCCATGGCTAGAAGTCGCCGACTAGAGTGCACATCATAGTGTCTTGGCACACGTTGTGATGTGTCGACAAGCCCCATAATCTTAAGATAGCACTCTAGATTGGCACTTCCAGCCACAACTAGGTCCAAGATGTCCCTGTGCTGCAACATTACAACACGCATTCTAGGTCAGGACCTAAAGATGGGTTCTGCCGTGGCTAGAAGTCCATGACTAGAGTGCATGTTGTATCGTCTTGGCACACATGATGTCTCAACGTGCACCATAACCTTAGGATGGCATCCTAGATCATGAGTTCTAGCCACAACTAAGTCCAGGATGTCCCTATGCTGCAACATTGTGACACACATTCTAGGCCATGACCTCCCCCTGGACCCTACCATAACTAGAAGTCCCTTACTAGAGTGCGTGTTGTAGGGTCTTGTCACATGTTTTGATGTCTTGAGATGTACCACAACCTTAGAATGGAACTCTAGATGGGACTTTCTGCCTCAACTAGGTCCAGGATGGCCCTGCGCCTCAACATTATGACATACATTCTAGGTCAGGATTTCAGGCAATGACTAGGCCTGTGATATCCCTCAAAGCATTTTCAGAGCTGACTGTTCAGGCCTATTGTGAAGATGTCCAGGGTTTCACCATGCAGCAGTGGTAAGAAGAGACGCCAAGAACTGTACGGAAGATAGTGAAAATTAGAGGTGATTATCTAGGTTTTAGCTGTTTTCTTTTGTTTTATAAACTCCAAATTTGTTTATGCCTTAGGGTCTCCACACTCCAAAGGATAATACTCCTAGTCATATTAATTCCATTTGCCAAATTCAAATTATTTTCGTGCATCTGTTCCCAGTGACATAAGGTGGAGGTAACAGGTGTAAAATACTGATGGACATCCAGCCATGCACCTTCCAATTATTGGATTTTCTTCCATAGTATTATAATTGTATATTGATAAGCCTTATATAGGTTACCAGTCACATTGATACATGTAGTTAAACATGCTAGGTTACAGTAGTGCATATTAGGGGATGCCCAGTAGAAATTAAAGCAGGGCTTCAGTAGGTCCCCAGCTGCCATGATAATCTATTAGTACTGATTGCTTACAGGAGGCCCAATGGGCTCCTTAACCGACACTACTGGTTAAAACTTGCTGCTATAAGGTATTAACCGAGGCATTAGGTGGCATTCAGAGAGTGGAACAGGCAACCACGGGAGGTGGTGAGCTCTCCATCAATTGAAATCTTCAAGGGGAAGCTGGATAAACATATAGCTGGGATGATTTAGGGGGTTGGACCCAATGGCCCTTGAGGTTCCATCCAACTCTACCATTCTACGATTCTATGATTCTAGGTCTTTAGCTGGCTTCATATACCCTGTTCCTGACAAGTGTCAATAAAATAATATAGAGATAGTTTATAAAACATTGTGCAAAATTGAATGGAGACATCTGTAGAAGCCATTAGCTTACATGTCTTTGTTGGTCCACCTGCCGGATCTCACCTCTAGATTCCCCAACTCTAGAGTCCATTGACAAATAAGTCCAGTTTTTGGTTGAGTTTTCAGACTGCATGTTTCAAGTTTGGGGTGAAAAATACTGATGCATAGATCTGTAGGCTCGGGCAAGAGGAACTTGTCTTGAAGGATTGTTGGAGGAGAAGATGATAGACACTCTCGGAGAAGACTGTATGTTAGATTCTATGCTGTACCATTCTTACACTTTTACCTGCTTTCATGTTTTATTAGTTTGCAAAACTTAGTTATGAAAATAGTGGACGAAAGCCAACTTCCTCAATATATCTGTCATTTCATGCACGGTAGCTCCTGGCACTCCTCGTCTAATGATATCATTACACAGGAGTTGAGAAGTTTATAGTTACTTAGTCATCAGGGCCAAACCCAAGGGGAAAAAAGCATTTTATAGGGTTTTTTTTATTATGTATGCAGATGAAAATCACCAACAATCTATCTGTCATCAGAGTGGTTGCTGTAGTCCTGTAATTAAGAACCACACTAACGAGTCCAAAAAAAGAATCCCTCCATTCCGGTTGGTTGCCTGCCAACCTACAGCAGTCATACCCAAAAAGTTAAGTAATTTATTTGAGTAGAATTGAATGCTCCTTGAATTTTACAAAAATTCATTTTTTTTCCAGAATATGGATTATTTGCAATTTGCTCCACACTAATTCATTAAAATGGCAAATAGCTGCAGCATTGCCATTTTGGTGAACCGTAGGAGGCCAGGTAAAAGGCAGAAAAAAATAATAATCACTGTACTGCTCACCTGTCCCTCTGCTACCTGCAGCTCAGCCTCCAATCCTCCATAACTCTTCTTTTCTTCGCTTGTTGTAACGACATTACGTCGTGTGTTGCCCAAGGGATGGGGCTATATAACATATATATATAAATATATGTGTGAATGTGTGTACGGCTCTATGTAAAGTTATTTGAGGATGGTTGCACACTGCAGTAGGAACCTTTGTAGTCGTTATGGGGGTGTACAAATGGAACAGGGGCTCCTAAGCTGACCCTAAGACCGGGGCCCCTGTGCTGTCCCTTATCTCGAAAGTAGACTTGATGGTAGCCAGGTTCGAGCCTCCAACATGGCCCTGTCTCCTGTCCCTGATACTACTTCCCTTCACCCAGAAACCAAAACCCCACAAATAATCACAAACAAGAGTAAACGAAAACTTGTGCATACCATACTCAAATACAAAGGAGGGACAGTTTGTGAACTGGGGAGTAACGCAAAAGGGGTAGGAAATAATTGCACAACTGGAGAACTCACACTTGACACAAAACCACAACTTGTAGATCACCATACAACTGGATAACCACAGGAATCAGGAAGCAGAAGCTATATCCGGCACTCAGTCCCAGTACCCTGATGCTTATTAAGGTTGAGGGTAGCTGATGGTGATCAGCAGCCTGAGCTCCCAGCAGATGATCACAGGCCAGTGGGAATTTACTCCTACTGTACTGGAGAGCAGTGAAATCAGAACCAGCCAACACCCATGACAAAGAACAGAGTTCGACACTGCCATGACACCCAACGAGTGCAACGCTGAACACTGCACGACAGTAGTCAATTTCTAAATGTTGGCAATGTTTTTGAAAATTCGCTTATGATTTGTAGTTGTAGTTGGGTCGCCGCTGACCGCCGGCTTGCATACAATTCTCCCATGACGCGATGTACGCGTGCGCACAATGGACGGATGGATGGACATCACCTGGAGGCTACGGGGTACTTAAGGGAGTGGAAAGGAGTCCATGACAGCGTGTGGTGCCCCTGAAAAAGGTACCCGAAACGCGCGTCGGGCGTGGACCCTGGACCGGCTCCCTTGCTTACCTCGGCTTCCGGTATGTACCTTCAATATTGATAGACCCATTCTGGCCTTGAGCACCCTGGGTCACTACTTTTCTATTACCCGGTTTCGTAGCTAGGTGAAGGGAGTTTACCTGCTATGTTTGGGGATAACCTATGGGTTATTTGAGCGGCAATCAGCCTCACATCTCCCCAGGCATGATTTCTATACCTGCTGTCCGGCCCTGGTCCCCACGTTGGTGAGGTTATAATGTCCTCTTACTGATGATTACTTGAATCAGGAGTATGTGTGTGCACTCCTGTTTTATTTGTGTTTGTCTATTTAATGAATAAAAGATTTTGGATAACTATATTCCATTGTGTGGTTTCACATATTTTGAAGTAAGATTGGAATATTCCTATTATATCTAAATCCTACTCAGGGGGACTATTATTGTCAGATGACATTTGTCTGATATGTATTTTTACAGTACTTTATACCCCCAATTTTCTTTGAAAATTTGTTCAATTGTTATTTCTGTGTTATTCACAGTTCTATTTTCTAGATCCATGGATTTTAGGGCACGCGATAACACGTGGCGGTCCCATATTAATGAGGCGTTTAAAGAGGACCTCACCTGTGGTTTTAACAGCAAGCCCGATAATCAGGCGGATATGCAAAGATTGAAGCAACTCCTACATAAGAGAACAAAACTCTGGTGGAATAAAGGCTTTTTGGAGCAATATGTCGCCAGGGGATTAATACCGCGTGGTCTGCGCATTCAGGTCTTCCCCTCCTTCCCTATCCAGGAAGAGTGGTTTACCAATGCATGGGAGAGCTGTGCAGACACGTGCTCCAAACAGTTCATGGAGCTATTAATCAAATTGAATGAGGCCAATGTGGGGGAATTGGAGGTTGAGATTGAGTCTATACAAGAAAAACTCAAAAAAGATCTAACGGAGGAACAACTGACTAAATTTAATAAAGAAGTCGATGGGGAATTTGTAAAATGGGAGAATGAGATAAGGACAACTAAAACTAAGAAACTCCAAAGAGACATAAATGACCGGGCAAATAAGCAAATGTATAGATGGAGAAAAGGCCGGGCGCACCAACCCAATTTTAATAGACCTAGATCTATTTCTATATCATCCCGTACTTCGGGGGATAGCACGGAAGTGGAGGAGAAAGAGGAGAACCATGTGTCCTTGAATATAAATAAAAAATTCAATGGCGGCCCCAGACAGACCCGAGGAGCTACTCAGGGGAAAAGAAAGGGCATTTCTCCCACAACATCACAGGAACAACAGAAAAACAAAAAAAGTCAACTGGAGGTAATTAACCTGTCTACCCATTCTTTAACCACAGCTCAGGTGCAGGTCCTTCAGCTGGGATTGTCATTTGTGCCCACGGGCACCTTTGATCTCTTTACCGCTGTTAAGGACCTCCACCTGTTTGCTCGAAAATTAGTCTTACACAAACTCCACCATAAGGTCGATAAAGGGGAGGAATCATTGACAGAAAGAGAGAGGGAGGCTATTGCCACTCTGGAAGAGCTGGAGAGAGAGGGCGATGGCGGTGTATCCATGACCTTCCCAAGGGAAATTTTGCCGCGGTCAACCACATTCCCCCCTTTGTCCATCTGCCCGCAAATCGAGATCTTTGTCAGGTTAGTCACAAAGGAGCTCGAAAAAATTCCAAGATATAGCTCTGGTGACAACCTGACTTGGCATCAGCGTACTGCCATACAAGAACTACGCGGTATGACGGATATAGTAATAAAAAATGCAGACAAAGGGGGAAATGTGGTCCTTTGGCCTACAGTCAAATATGAACGTGAGGCGTTCAAACAGTTAAACAATCAGGAGACATATACGAAGCTTACTACAAATCCAACCCCTGTGTACAAAATGGAACTGATGTCCATTCTAGATGAAGCCCTACTAGAGGGGATTATTACATCAAAAATTAGGGATGGTCTCCTGGTTAAAAATCCCCGACTACCAACTTTCTACTTGCTACCCAAGGTTCACAAGGATGCCACCAATCCCCCTGGACGTCCTATCGTCTCGGGGATTGGTGGCCTTTGTGAACCTATCTGCACCTATGTGGATTTTTATTTAAAACCATTGGTGCAGAATTTACCATCATATCTACGGGACACTAACGATCTATTGAGGAAACTAGATGGGGTACATATGGAGGACGACATGTGGCTGGTCACAGCGGACGTGGAATCCCTGTACACCTGCATCTCACACGAACAGGGTATTGAGGCATCCAGATATTTTCTGTCCTGTAGCTCATGGGAAGGACCTCTGTGTGAATTTATCCTAACATTATTGGACTTCATCCTCCACCATAACGTTTTCACTTTTAAAGACCGGTACTTCCTGCAGAGACGTGGTACCGCCATGGGAGCGGCATGTGCACCGTCGTACGCGGGGCTGTTTCTGGGCAGGTGGGAGCAGACTGTCTTACACGAGCTGCCACTTGCCCAGAATATAGTGTGCTGGTACAGGTACATCGACGACGTGCTGCTCCTGTGGCAGGGGACACGATCTCTGCTGGATGTGTTTATGGATGAGGTAAACCGGAATGAGTTCAATATTAAATTGACATATAAGGCGGATCAACACAAAATGGAATTTTTGGACGTTATGGTGGAGGTTGGAGAAGGGGGCATGATTGAGACGGATTTATTCAGAAAGACCACTTCCGTTAATGCATTGTTACACGCCACTTCAGCCCACCAGAGATCAACCATTCGAGCTATCCCTGCTGGCCAATTTTTGAGGGCCAAAAGGATATGCTCTACACCCCAGAAATTTGAATACCAGGCCAATGAGCTTCGTGTGAGATTCAGGGAGAGGGGGTACGGTATCCGCGGAATAAGGCAAGGGTACATGAGGGCTAAGCATACATCCAGAGAACACCTTCTGTATGGGCACAATACTAGGCTACTGGATGGTGGTGCGAACCACACTCGATTTATCTCCACTTACAATGGTCAGTGGAGACGGATCAGGGATGCACTATCCAGACACTGGCCCGTCTTACAGACGGACGCAGTTCTGGCCAATGACTTGCCAGGGGTTCCATTACTAACCTCAAGAAGGGGCAGGAGTCTACGGGACCTCCTGGTGGATAGCCACTATGTGACTAAAACACCTGGGGGCCTGTTTGGACATAACACCCCAAGGATGGGAAGTTTTACATGCGGTGATTGTATTACATGTAAGTCAGGTAACATCATCAGGGGCAAGGAGTTCTTTTCGGCCGATGGTAAACAACGGTTTTACATCAAAAAGTACATTTCGTGTAGTAGTACGCACGTAATATACTATGCTAAGTGCCCCTGCGATTTAGTTTATGTGGGCCTGACCACAAGACAATTTCGCATCCGAATACGCGAGCATGTTCGGGACATTTTGAGGGCATCTGCCGTGACGGACCTAACGCTGCTGAGGACTCTCCCCAGGCACTTCAAGGTCCACCATAATTGTGACCCTGGTGGGCTGAGGGTGGTGGGGATAGACCTCGTCGGCGGTGGGATCCGGGGGGGTGACCTCAAGATGGCCCTCTCGAGACTGGAAAGTAGGTGGATCTTCTCCCTGGGGACCCTTGCTCCGGCAGGGTTGAATGAACAATTGAGTTTTGCTCCATTTTTGAATACCTAGACCCTCCAAAGTAGGACCTCTGTTCTTTGATCTGCTGTGGGGTTTATGTTTCTTATTTTCGTCCTATGGACGTCCTTGATGCATTATCTTCTGATTATCGTGCTGCTTTTTAATTACATGTTGTTTTATTCCAGTAACTTGTCATATGAGGAATTTTGGACTTCCTGCTTCCCCTCCCTTTTCTCATGTGTCCGCCTGGTGATGGGATATGATCTTGGATTCAAGCATAAAGATGAAGACCTGATGGCTGCCTTATAAAACATTGTTGGACATTATCGTTATATTCAATGTGGTTTTGTGTCACCATCTACCTTTATACCAACACTCATGATGATAATCAAGCCCGTATTTGATGTGTTGAGAGGGTATTTATGAATGTTAATGAAGATGTTATCCTTAAAGGACTAAGAGTGGAAACCTTGATCCCCATTGTAGTTATTGATTTGAATACCCAACATGGATGTGCAGTCCTATCCTCTTGCGCCTTGACCTTGGTCTGTGTGTGGATGTGGCCACATTGGGACCTCCGACCATGTTTGGGGGTGTCTGACTGTGGCCACGCCCACATATATGGATCTAATGTATATGACTCCAAATACGGATACTGATTCTAAATCCAATATGGACGTACAACCCCTTTTCCAACCTACGTTTTGATGTTTGACTGGATATGTGTGGATTGGGCCATATTGGGTCCTTTTGGCTTTGCCTGGAGGTGCCTGTATGTGGTCACGTCCACACATACGGATGTGATATATTTGGTTCCAACTTTGGATTGATTCATAATCCAATATGGATGTGCAGCCTTGTTATTTTGGGCCTTGATGCATGTGGATGTGGCCATTTTTGGGACCTTTGGCAGTGTCTGGAGGTGCCATTGTGGTCACATCCGCATGCTTGGATCTGCTGCACACGGCACATTGACCCATTAAGATGACGAGTTTCCTATTGTGTGATTATGGAGTGCCATTGATTATAACTTCTCATTTGCTAGTGTATTTATGTGTCCATCAGAACGTACACATGTCCATATGGTGAGCTGTTATCTATGGCCTAACTAAGTGGACATGTTCCCAATGTGACTATGATGTTTAGCTGAGCTGGCCTGTGCTAACATGTGTTAACATATGAGATGTCACACTGCTGTCCAACGATGGATATAGACCTTGCATATGATCAGCGTTTATATGTTTAGGATTACTGCCTTTTACATTTTATAACTCTGCATAATAAAAAAACCTTATAAGGTGATTTATACGATTTGATGAAAGCTATACCTTATAGTGTGGATGAGACACGCCTGAATTCTGATCTAGAAATATGACATGTAACACGTGATGTGTTCGTTACCTTGAACCGCCCATCTGTGATGTCCTTCCTGACCCTCCTAGCGCACCGTCCAGACGATAGTCTTGGGTGTATGCACCCGGCGGCATCTTAGACGGCCATGCGCATGCGTTAAAGACGTCATCGGAGAATTTTCTCCAACGCATGCGCAGTTGGGTCGCCGCTGACCGCCGGCTTGCATACGATTCTCCCATGACGCGATGTACGCGTGCGCACAATGGACGGATGGATGGACATCACCTGGAGGCTACGGGGTATTTAAGGGAGTGGAAAGGAGTCCATGACAGCGTGTGGTGCCCCTGAAAAAGGTACCCGAAACGCGCGTCGGGCGTAGACCCTGGACCGGCTCCCTTGCTTACCTCGGCTTCCGGTATGTACCTTCAATATTGATAGACCCATTCTGGCCTTGAGCACCCTGGGTCACTACTTTTCTATTACCCGGTTTCGTAGCTAGGTGAAGGGAGTTTACCTGCTATGTTTGGGGATAACCTATGGGTTATTTGAGCGGCAATCAGCCTCACATCTCCCCAGGCATGATTTCTATACCTGCTGTCCGGCCCTGGTCCCCACGTTGGTGAGGTTATAATGTCCTCTTACTGATGATTACTTGAATCAGGAGTATGTGTGTGCACTCCTGTTTTATTTGTGTTTGTCTATTTAATGAATAAAAGATTTTGGATAACTATATTCCATTGTGTGGTTTCACATATTTTGATATAAATATATGTGTGTATGTGTGTACGGCTCTATGTAAAGTTATTTGAGGATGGTTGCACACTGCAGTAGGAACCTTTGTAGTCGTTATGGGGGTGTACAAATGGAACAGGGGCTCCTAAGCTGACCCTAAGACTGGGGCCCCTGTGCTGTCCCTTATCTCGAAAGTAGACTTGATGGTAGCCAGGTTCGAGCCTCCAACATGACCCTGTCTCCTGTCCCTGATACTACTTCCCTTCACCCAGAAACCAAAACCCCACAAATAATCACAAACAAGAGTAAACGAAAACTTGTGCATACCATACTCAAATACAAAGGAGGGACAGTTTGTGAACTGGGGAGTAACGCAAAAGGGGTAGGAAATAATTGCACAACTGGAGAACTCACACTTGACACAAAACCACAACTTGTAGATCACCATACAACTGGATAACCACAGGAATCAGGAAGCAGAAGCTATATCCGGCACTCAGTCCCAGTACCCTGATGCTTATTAAGGTTGAGGATAGCTGATGGTGATCAGCAGCCTGAGCTCCCAGCAGATGATCACAGGCCAGTGGGAATTTACTCCTACTGTACTGGAGAGCAGTGAAATCAGAACCAGCCAACACCCATGACAAAGAACAGAGTTCGACACTGCCATGACACCCAACGAGTGCAACGCTGAACACTGCACGACAGTAGTCAATTTCTAAATGTTGGCAATGTTTTTGAAAATTCGCTTATGATTTGTATCAAGTATGCTCACAAATGGCCGAAATACTAAGATGCAATATTTCATTGCAGACAATTAAAAAAAATCTGGAGTGTCACTGAACAGAGGGACTCCAGATGAGCATCTATCACGTTATTATTGTGAATTCACCTCATGACTCCATCTTGGAATATATCATTTTATTGCCTGATTACTGTGAGATAGTTTATGAATAAAGCGTACCCCTAAATGTATTAGACCATAGATGGGAACTGATCTATGTTCTCCATGTAAAATGTTCAAGTTTTTCCTTTTTCATTTTTCTTTATTTCATAGATGAAAGTTGGGACACCAGATGGGACAGCTCAATCTTCCACTGTCCTAGCGGGAAGCCTTACCAGAATGGCAAGGACCAATTAACAAGTAGACCAAGTGCTCATTCAGAACTTGGTGGCAATTGGTTCGAGCATGAACTAGCTGCCTCTCTTACGACCTAAGCGGGAAAGCTTCATATACCTTGGTTCTGGAGATGGGAGGCCAGTTCATGCATTCTGGTCCAAGAAAAGACCGAAATCTGCAGACACCTGAAGGAGCTGCAGACACCTGAAGGAGCCTCCACTTTTTCGTTCTAGTTCTGTCACTTGGACGCTACATTGATGACATGAATGTGTGCCTCCTCTGAGTAACCAAAGCTCTGTTATCATCATACTGCAGATATATATATATATATATATATAAAAGTGTATACATTGAAGGTATGTTCCACATTTATCCTCCTTTTGTATCCACCAAAGGGAAGCATAGACCTGTATCTTTCTACATTCCTTCCAAGCGGCAGCACATTGACTGTAGGTCAGACACTGGGTTTGTTTGTAGTCTGTAACTATGGGTACCCAAAGCAAAGCATATGAGCTGCAAATAGGAATCATCAAAATATTCTTTACAGCTGGTGTGAATTTATTCGCGACACCTGGTCTATTGGCCACATCCGTAATCTGTGGCCACTTGACGAGAACCATAAGACCTTCTCTTAGCTGATAACATCCTTGGCTATTCTCTTGCTTAGATGGCCGTGCGCTACGTCATCATTGCGATGTGACATAGTGCCAAGCTGGTTAATCAAAATTAGAGCCAAGGGTGCCATAGATAAGAGTCAGGTCTCCTGGCTCATACCCAACGGCCAAAGATTAACAACGTGCCCAATGGACACCAACTCTAATATTTATCATTGAGTCTATTTTTAAAAAATATTGATATGGACTCAATGTCTCATCATATTTGGCCAAATTACATAGACATACCAATGTGGTCACTACCTGCTAACAAGTCAACAAGTTCAGTGCTGAAGAGCAGACGGGGTTAGTGCCATGCTGCCGCCGAAGGAATGAGTTGTTGATTAAAAGTATATTCTTTTTATTTCAGTCAACACGTTTCGGAGAACACAGTCTCTTTCATCAGGACAAGATGAAATCAATAATACATGTACAGTTGATTTTTGTCCTGATGAACGAGACTGTGTTCTCTGAAACGCGTTGACTGAAATAAAAAGAATATACTTGTAATCAACAACTCATTCCTTCGGCGACAGCGTGGCACTAACCTCCTCTCCAGCGTTGACGTTATTTCCACGTAGGGCTACGGCAGTCGCCATTCTTGTGGCTTGTTAAAGGGGTTATGAATAACAGAACCTTACATGGTGAGTCTTATTTTTCTAGGATCTCTCCTAGTAATATCTGGTAAGACCCTATCTGAACTTTTTATCCCCAGATTTAACAAGTCAACAAGATTATTTTCTCAAGCTCCTATGTCTTAAATTTTACTTTTCCTATCAATAAATCAATGACACCAAGATTTTTTAGTATTATTTACATATTTTATTATTTCAAAAGACCAAAAATATTTCTTTTATTTCATGCATCCAAAATATACAGCCAAATATACATCATGTATGAACTTGCGTTGACTTATTAAAAAGGTTGTCCACTTTCACCAAACTTTTGCCGGCAGAGTCAGTTAAGTGTAAAAATAGGGCTTTACTTAGCCTTTGGGCAGATGCGAGCAGAAGTTTGAGGAAAGTGGACAACCCCTTTCAGTCAGCTAAAAACAAACATATAACAGATGTAGATGACCTGATATGGTCTTTAAACTGAAAAACAGACTTTATTTTCATTGACGCTCTTAGCTGTTCTACATTCCGGTAATTTTACTCTTTGCGGAACTCAACTCATTTTTGGTAGAACATCCAAGTCCTTAAATGCCACAATGAAGTTGAAGGCTTGGCGAAAAGGTAAGTTGAGGTTTTACAGCTGAGGATATTGATGGTAGGGTATATATCATATATATATATATCATAATTATCTCATTTTGAGGTTTTTTTCCCAACGAAGGTTATCTTATGTCACCCATTTTTGGATATGTTGAGCCAAAAAGAAGGGTAAGGTAGGACACATCTGTACTGTACATTAGTATTATTTTCAAATATATATGGTTTTTCCATTCGGAAGCTAAAAAAATAGAGGATATCCTTCAAAACAACAATGGTATTCTAAAAAAATGAATCATACAATCTATGCAAAGATATGCAATGAACATACCAAAGACATAATAAGTTATAAAAAACAAAGAACTTTCACACTCAACCATAGCAATATAATTTGTGAGATCTGTGCTCAGTTCAATACTAGAAGAGCAATGGCCGAGAAGATGGCAAAGTGCCCCGATTTTGTCCAGAGAGTGGTGGTGCCACTGAACATTGTACCGTTTTGACTTCCATTGTTAGCACTGGTCGAATCATTTGCACTTCTACCTGGATCCAGCACATCTGCATTATGACCATGCAAATTTGTATTGTGGACATTACCATTACCATCTGTACCGGCACCACCATAGGATGATCCACCACTACCTACTCCGGGCGCCATCATATTTGAGTTATTATGGCTATTGTTCTTTATGCTTTCATGGCCCATATTACTGCCAGCACCAGGGTTCTTTGCACCAGAGGGCATTAGATGTGAGTTGTGTCCATTGCCATTGTTGGACCCATCACTATTTGGGTTATTTGGTTGACCATTGGATCCTGGCCCCCCAAAATAGCCATTAGTGTTGGTAGAACCATTGCTATTTGGAGAACCTGGTGATATAAGGTTTGGATTTTGGTTTGGATTATGCATAATATTGCTCCATCCACTACCGACATTGCTTATATTGAAGAACCCATTGTTACCACTGGGGAATGTAGAAGGCATGTTGGGAATATTACTATTGTTCCATGAAAGGCCCAGATTTTTAAAATAGTCACTTAGAGATTTATTATACATGGAATTTACATTATACCCAGATGGACCAGAGCCATTATTCATACCGGGGGGCATCAGGTTAGAGATAAAACTATGGTTTTTGATCCACTCATTGGCTTGGTTGCTGTCATTGAAATGGATAGATCCATTCAATTTTGAAAGAAAATTCTGGATATTATTGAAATAGCTGGAAGAATCATTATTGTTATCGTTGGCTAGCAATTTTGGATCAAAGTTGCTGCCAAAAATCCAAGCTGTCTCATTGCTATCGCTAGATCCTCCTGGGGGTGAATCATGTGTCCAGGAGCTAATGTTGGGGGGTGACCCATTGTTATTTTCCCCTGAAGATATATGGTTTATATAAGATTCAAAACTATCCCATGGACTGCTAGAGCTGCTGCCATTTCCAGAAGTGGGTCCATTGTTTGGATTCGTAAAGGTGGAGTTATAGTTGTTATTTGAGAAATGGTCACTGCCATTGTTATTAAAAGACCCATAATCTCCACCTGGTGAGGCCATATTTGGGTAAGATCCATTGCTGTTGATCCATTCATTGGTTATTCCAGTTACATTGTTGGAACCGTCAGAAGACGTTGAGGAACCATTACTTCCAGGGATATTTGCATTAGACCCTGGTACTGGCGTAGTATGATTCATAGAACTATTGCCAGTTCCATTTCCATGATTGGCAGAAGAGGTTGAGGAGCCATTACCTCCAGTACCATTGGCATACCCTTCAGGTCCCACCATATTATGGTTAGAGCTATTACTATTATTTATCCCAGTCCCGTTACCAGAACTTCCGTTAGATGTTGAGGACCCATTACCTCCAGTGACATTGGCATTTCCTTCAGGAGTCGCCATATTATTGTTGGAGCTATTACTATTATTTATCCCAGTCCCGTTACCAGAACTTCCGCTAGATGTTGAGGAACCATTACCTCCAGTAACATTGACATTTCCTTCAGGAACCGCCATGTTATGGTTGGAGCTATTACTATTATTTACCCCAGAGCCATTACTAGAACTTCCGTTAGATGTTGAGGAGCCATTACCTCCATTGCCATTGGAGTACCCTTCAGGAACCACCATGTTATGGTTGGAGCTATTACTATTATTTATCCCAGAGCCATTACTAGAACTTCCATTAGATGTTGAGGAGCCATTAACTCCAGTTCTATTGGCGTACCCTTCAGGAACCGCTATGTTATTGTTGGAGCTATTACTATTATTTACCCCAGAGCCATTACTAGAACTTTCATTAGATGTTGAGGAGCCATTACCTCCAGTAACATTGGCATTTCCTTCAGGAGCCGCCATGTTATGGTTGGAGCTATTACTATTATTTATCCCAGTCCCATTACCAGAACTTCCATTAGATGTTGAGGATCCATTACCTCCAGTGACATTGGCATTTCCTTCAGGAGCCACCAAATTATTGTTCGAGCTATTACTATTATTTACCCCAGAGCCATTATTCGAACTTCCATTAGATGTTGAGGAGCCATTACCTCCAGTGCCATTGGCGTACCCTTCAGGACCCGCCATGTTATGGTTGGAGCTATTACTATTATTTACCCCAGAGCCATTATTAGAACTTCCATTAGATGTTGAGGAGCCATTACCTCCAGTGCCATTGGCGTACCCTTCAGGACCTGCCATGTTATGGTTGGAGCTATTACTATTATTTACCCCAGAGCCATTATTAGAACTTCCATTAGATGTTGAGGAGCCATTACCTCCAGTGCCATTGGCGTACCCTTCAGGACCTGCCATGTTATGGTTGGAGCTATTACTATTATTTACCCCAGAGCCATTACTAGAACTTCCGTTAGATGTTGAGGATCCATTACCTCCAGTGCTATTAGCTCCAGTAACATTGGCATTTCCTTCAGGTACCACCATATTATGGTTGGAGCTAGTACTATTATTTATCCCAGTCCCATTACCAGAGCTTCCGTTAGAAGGTGAAGAGTTGTTATTTCCAGTGTTATTTGTATACCCTATAGGCATTGAGTTATTCTGGTTGGAGTTATTATTGCTGTTGTTCCATTCATTGGTCAGTTCGGTTCCATTTCCCGAATTGCTGTACCCACCAACTGAAGAGGAGCCAGAACTGCCGGCATTAGAGCTGTTTCCACTTCCTGTTGTGTTGTTTCCTGATGAGGAGATAGAATTTCCAGAACCATTATTGTTAGCATTACCCATATTATAATTGCTAGCACCATGCCCTGAAATATGCTGCTTAATACCAGAATTGTGGGTCTTTGATTTTACATTGTCGGCTGAGTGTCCACCTTTTTGATTGTTATTGGTTAGAAAAATGGGATTTGGATTATATGCACTATTTGTATCACTACCAGAGTTATCAACATTATCGGGACTATTAGGACCTATGCTCTCTGAATTGGATTGATCATCATTCCATTCCAGGTCTATGTCAACTATATCCGTGAATACGGCACTATCATAGTTGCCAAGGTCATTACCATTTGGGAAGTCTGTGTCTGTGTGAGATATTTCCGTGAAGTCGCCATTGTCATAGCTGTTATAGTCATTATTATATGGGAAGTTCATATCACTATTAGAATTTGAGTTGAAAACATAACTATCCTGCCCGTTGTTGATATCATCTGGAAAATTTGTGGGTGAATCCGGGATGGAGCTACTATCACTGATACTATTGTCCATATTAGTTTCGCATGTTGAAATTTGCTGATTAGTATCAGAATTGTCAGGGTTTGGTGTTGTGGGGTTCTGATTGTGCACATTATTATTTCCTTGCATATTAACATTATTATAGTCATCCTCTGTAGTTGTTGAGTGCCCACCGGTCTCATTGTTATTAGCGGATAAAATGGAATCTGGATTATATGCACCACTGGTATCACTACCAAAACTACCTACAGAATCTTGATTATTAGGACCTACACTACATGGTGCCACTGTGGGAGAATTGGATTGATCGTCATTGCCATCTAAGTCTGTGTCAACTATATCCGTGAAGTCGGCATTATCATAGCTGCCAAGGTCATTACCATTTGGGAAGTCTGTGTCTGTGTAAGATATTTCTGTGAAGCCGCCATTATCATAGCTGTTATAGTCATTATTATATGGGAAGTTCATATCATTGGGAGAATTTGAGCTGGAAACAGAACTGTCCTCCCCGTTGTTGATATAATCTATAAAAGTTGGGGGTGCATCCGGCATGGAGCTACTATCACTGATACTATTATCCATATTAGTTACGTATGTTGAAATTTGCTGATTAGCATCAGAATTGTCTGGGTTTGGTGTTGTTGGGTTCATATTTTGCACGTTATTATTTCCTGGCACATTCACATTATTATCATTATTTTCTGTGTTTGTTGAGTATCCACAAGTCTCATTGTTATTAGCTGATAAATTGGTACCTGGATTATACGCCCCACTAGTATCACTACCAGAACTATCAACAGAATCTTGATTGTCAGGACCTACACTACATGGAGCCTCGGTTGGAGAATTAGATTGATCGTCATTCCCGTCTTGGTCTGTGTAAACTACATCCGTGAAGCCGGCATTATCATAGCTGCCAAAGTCATTACCATTTGGGAAGTCTGTGTCTGTGTAAGATATTTCTGTGAAGCCGCCATTGTCATTGCTGTTATAGTCATTATTATATGGGAAGTTCATATCATTGTGTGAATTTGAGTTGGAAACAGAACTGTCCTCCCCGTTGTTGATATAATCTGGAAAAGTTGGGGGTGCATCCGGCATGGAGTTACTATCACTGATACTATTATCCATATTAGTTCCGTATGTTGAAATTTGCTGATTAGCATCAGAATTGTCTGGGTTTGGTGTTGTGGGGTTAAGATTCTGAATATTATAACTATTTTCTGTATTTGTTGAGTGTCCACCGGTATCATTGTTGTTAGCGGATAAAATGGTATCTGGATTATACGCACCACTAGAGCTACCAACATAATCTTGATTATCAGGACTTACACTACCTGGCGCCACTGTGGGAGAATTGGACTGATTGTCATTCCCGTCTAGGTCTGTGTAAACTATATCCGTGAAGCCGGCACCATCATAGTTGCCAAAGTCATTACTATTTGGGAAGTCTGCGTCTGTGTAAGATATTTCTGTAAAGCCGCCATTGTCATTGCTGTTATAGTCATTATTATATGGGAAGTTCATATTATTATCAGAATTTGAGTTGGAAACAAAACTGTCCTCCCCGTTGTTGATATAATCTGGAAATGTTGGGGGTGCATCCGGCATGGAGTTACTATCGCTGATACTATTATCCATATTAGTTTCGTATGTTGAAATTTGCTGATTAGTATTAGAATTGTCGGGGTTTGGTGTTGTGGGGCTCAGATTCTGAACATTATCATTATTTCCTGGCACATTCACATTATTATCATTATTCTCCGTATTTGTTGAGTGTCCACTGGTCTCATTGTTATTAGCGGATAAACTAGTATCTGGATTATATGCACCACCAGTATCACTACTAGAGCTACCAAAAGAATCTGGATTATTAGGACCTACACTACCTGGATCCACTGTTGGAGAATTGGATTGATCGTCATTCCCGTCTAAGTCTGTGTAAACTATATCCGTGAAACCGGCGCCATCATAGTTGCCAAAGTCATTGCTATTTGGGAAGTCTGCGTCTGTGTAAGATATTTCTGTAAAGCCGCCATTGTCATAGCTATTATAGTCATTATTATAAGGGAAGTTCATATCATTGTGAGAATTTGAGTTGGAAACAAAACTGTCCTCCCCATTGTTGATATAATCTGGAAAAGTCGGGGGTGCGTCTGGCATGGAGCTACTATTAATGGTACTACTGGTTGTATAGTCTGTGTAAACTACATCCGTGAAGCTGTCACTATCATGGCTGCCGAAATCGTTACTATTTGGGAAGTCTGGGTAAGATATTTCGGTGAAGCTGCCATTGTCATAATTGCTATAGTCATTATTGTATGGAAAGTTTGTATCATTGTTGTAACTTGAGTTGGAACCAAAACTGTCCTCATAACTGGAGAAATCGGGAAAAGTGGGGGGTTCGTCCGGCATAGAGTTACTATCACTGGTACTATAGTTAGAGTTGGATACACTTCTTTTTTCGAGTACTGATTTTCCTGGTGATAATATAGTGAGCTTGGTTTTCCCTGATGATTTGATAGAGATAGAACTGGACACAACGTGAGTTTCACTATCAGTAACGATACCATCGTTGTCGCTAGTATCATCAACATTTGGAAAGACATTATTGCCATGAGCTAATTTTGGGTTCTCTATGTGTGTGGTGTCTTGGTCAGCTTGGCTTGGTATATTTGAGTTACATAAAGAACCAGTGTTGATAAAATCTTTAAAGGAGTTAAAGGAGGGTTTAGGTTTGACATTCTTACTGTGTGAACCGGTGCCATGTTTGATATTGACATGATGGCCCGTTTTTACTGGCTTGCCTCCAGAAGTGGCATCGGTAGAGGGTCTGTTTTGGATACCTGTTCCCGGAGAAGCATTTCCTGTGGGCACATAGCCACTGACTTGGAGACCGCTCTCTGAAAATTGGCTGTTGCAGAGACTCTCGTTGCAGCACTTTACAGTTGGGGTGCCCAATTTTTGTAACAAGGGTAAGATAGACATATCGCACATTGCTGGTGTAGCACAACCTTTGATCACAGTGGGTATAGTTCGTCCATCTAGGAAACAAACAGAACAACAGTTGACTAGATATCACAGCACGGTTTCTACCTTCCGTGAATATGGTTAGAAGCTTTCAATCATATTGGCAGCTATTATGGAGAGCTATCCAGGTACCTTTGACATATGTTCCTTCAATTTCTAAGCAAGACGTTAGGGCTCCATAGCATTGGGCTTTGACTACCTCCTCAGCTGAGCAACTTGATCCATCAAGTGTATTACAGCTGTAGCATTGCATTCCATTGGGTGTTTTGTCCTCAGATTCAGCATCTACACAGAAGACATAAAGCATTAGTAACTGAATTGCACTGTATTATTTTTCTATATAGCTTTGACTCTTCAAAAGTCTACTAGATGTGGATGATTCATTTTTCAATGTTCAATTTTGCGTTAAGAACATGATGTTCAAGGACAATTGGTGACTCCATCTACTTGAGTTGTGACTGAATCAGGAGGCCATCAATATTTCTATAAAAGGTCCTCTAACCTTAGTTTCAAGTGTTTTATGGTATTTTACAGCCCGTCAAAGGCCAACCAATGGTATAACCCAAAAACATCCAAATTTCCAAAAGGAAAAAATCTGATGTGCCCCTTTCAACTTCTAATAACTGTAAAGATTCCAGTTTTCCTTAAACCTTTCAAAGAAAATCCTGAAGAAGATCATCAGATATTTTCCACCCACCAATATTTTTTGGAATAATATTGTCAACAAAATATTGTGAAACTCCTAAAGTCTCCTAAATATTTGATTTTAAACCCTTTATACAAAATTGATATATGGGCACATAATTGAGAGGTTTAATGTGTCTCGCGAGGGCTCAGAAGTTGAGTTCCTTCCACTGGCGAAAGATTCCGGTTGATAATACACAGTCTGTGTTAAACAGCAGCGATCGGAGCTGACAGCGGCATTCACATGTTATGGCTACAACTGCTCATGCCCTACCCTCACCCCGTGATACCTGCTAAATTCTACTGTTGCTGCCATCTTTGTACTTTGTAGTTGTCTATGCTTCACAGGAGACCTCAATTTTCACTACTGTATATACATCAGTACCGTGGTATTGCAGTATATAGTATAAATGATGAGACGATCATCAGTTAAAATCTCCTAAACAAACTAAGAAATAAAGTAAAAAAAAAACACAAAAAAAGTTTTAAAAAATATTTTTAAAATAAAAACACAAAAATTTGAAACCCCACTTTTCCCCTTTGATCAGATGATCATAAAGTCTCCTAAAGGGACCGAGAAATAAAGGAAAAAATGAAAGAAAAAAAAAATTCAAAAATATTTAAAAAATTAAAACACATAAACATTTTGATTTCCATTTTTTCCCCTATTAAAAAAAACATATTTGATATTACCACACCTGTAAAAGTCCAGTCTATGAAAATATAAATTAATTAATCCATTTGGTAATTAAAATGCTCAGGACCTGACACCTAACTAGCTAACAGACTGAAAACTGACTAGCAAAAGGCATTGTGCGGGCACCATCCCTAATGGGAGGGTGCCTTAAATTAATTGTGCCTCTACGCCATAGGCTGAGACGCATTTCCTGGATATAGAGCGCCAACCCTTTAAGAGGAGGGTCGGTGGGCACGCATGTGGTTTAAGCACACTCCCAGGAGAACTGAGCTGCGTGCACAGGCCCCGTCAAGAAGAAGTAGGAGCACCCATGGACAACACAGGACAGCGGGGCAGGAAGCAACCAGGCTGGGTGTTCCTGCAGGAATGGCGGCGCTACACCACGTAAGGCTATGTTGATTAAAAAGTTAAAAAAAAAGGTTTTGACTCTTGGAGGAACAGGAGGACAAAATAAAAACGTAAAAAAACAAAAAATCACCAAGTCCTTAAAGGGCTAACTATATCAACTATATGAAGGCTTAACGTCCATATGTAATTTTAATCTTCCGGCAGGGCACACTTGGGGGTTCATCCAGGATAGGAATTTTTGTGCTTCCTAAAGTTTTCCTACTGGATTGTTACTGATCATAAAATTCTTCGAACCCTTCGTCTTCTATGTCGTATATTACCTGTGTCACTGTTACAAAAGTTTCCATTACAGCACTGGACAGACACAGAAGATGTTTGAGTGGAGAAAGCCAAGTCTTGGGTACAAGATGGAATCTGTCCACATCCTTTTATGCTTACATCCGCTATGTCACCTTTTGTTAGATAAGAAAAGACAATGATGTTAGGGGGGGGGAGTGCTAAAAATTAGAACTTAATGTTTTCAGGTAATTTTGTAAGATTTATAGTAACAATCTTGTGAACCCCTTAAAATTACCATAATTTTTCTCGACCGGTTGGCCTTGACTGATTACAAAAATGTCCTCTATATTTCTTTATTACTGTCATAAGTCATTTTTATCAATGGAAATATATTTTGGGCATGCCTAATTTTTATATACAACCCTTCCCGTTAGGCATCTACTCACCAAAGGAACCTATGACTTTCATATCCACACACTGGTTCTGTTCGCCCATACATCTCATTGCCTTCATTGAATCACTGTTGCAGGTGGCACCAGGAGATATACACGAGTGACAATAGAGATCATTTTGAGTTTTGTTAGGACCTAAAAATAATAAAATGATAGTCAGAGCTGAAAAGAAACTGATTAAGTTCTACCCAAACCACCAAGTTATCTCATGCCCAATGCACTTGGACCAGCTCTTGCAGATCTAGATTTTGGAAAATTGAACAAACCAAAACTTCTAAACCAAAGTTTGAAAATTATTTAGAAAAAAATTGAATCCGCTTTTTCCAAAATGGCCGTTAAAATTTATGAAATCATGATAGGATGAGACAAACTCCTAGGGGCTCTTTTATTACAAGCCACCCAGTTCAATTTCTGTGAAACAAGCCTTCCCTGGGCAGCTTTGAAATCTATGATCACCTTAGGATACAAGATGGTCAGTTTAGCTAAAGCCCTTGTGCATGGCCTGATTATTGGCCGAAGTTCTCAGTCAATATCAATCATTGTCTCACGTGAATATAACAGTGCTCAGCCAACAAATGACTTCGACTGATTGGATAATTTTTGCAGATCTAAAAATTATTTTTTCATTGGTGAATTTTCCCATGTTAACATGGGATGTGCTATTCTTAATATATGATGGTTCATCCACATGCAAATTGAATTAGCCTATGTTAAGGGGCCTTAAACAAAAGAGGATTGGCTTGATTGTATCATTGAGTTGGTTGTTTCTATTGTTGAGTTGGTTATATTTACTTGGTTATATTGGCTTGGTTCTATAGATGAAATGGTTGTATCGACTTGGTTACATTGGCTTGCCATTATTGTCGAATTGAATGTACCTACTTGGTTATATCGACTTGGTTCTATAGTTGAAATGCTGTATCGACTTGGTTATATCGGCTTGCCTTTATCGTCGAGTTGGTTGTAATTACTTGGTTGTACCGAATTAGTTATATTGGCTTGCCTTTGTTGTTTAGTTGGTTGTAACTACTTGCTTATATCGGGTTGGTTCTATAGTTGAAATGCTGTATCGACATGGTTATGCTGGCTTGCCTTTATCGTTGAGTTGGTTTTATCTACTTGGTTATATCGGCTTGGTTCTATAGTTAAAATGGTTGTATCGACTTGGTTATATTGGCTTGCCTTTATCGTTGAGTTGGTTGTATCTAATTGGTTATATCAACTTTGTTCTGTAGTCAAAATGCTTGTATCGACTTTGTTATATTGGCTTGCTATTATCGTTGAGTTGGTTGTATCTACTTGGTTATATCGGCTTGGTTCTATAGTTGAAATGGTTGTATCTACTTGGTTATATTGGCTTGCCTTTATCATTGAGATGGTTGTATCTAATTGGTTATATCGACTTTGTTCTGTAGTCAAAATGCTTGTATCGACTTTGTTATATTGGCTTGCTATTATCGTTGAGTTGGTTGTATCTACTTGGTTATAGCAGCTTGGTTCTATAGTTTAAATGGTTGTATCGACCTGGTTATATCGGCTTGGTTGTATCATTGAGTTGGTCGTATCTACTTGGTTATATCAGCTTGGTTCCATAGTCAAAATGCTTGTATTGACTTAGTTATATTGGCTTGGTTCCATAGTCGAAATGCTTGTATCGACTTAGTTATATTGGCTTGCCTTTATCGTTGAGTTGATTGTATCTACTTGGTTACATCAGCTTGGTTCTATAGTTGAAATTGTTGCATCGACTTGGTCATATTGGCTGCCTTTATCGTTGAGTTGTTTGTATCTACTTGGTTACATTGGCTTGCATTTATCGTTGAGTTGATTGTATCTACTTGGTTACATCGGCTTGGTTCTATAGTTGAAATGGTTGCATCGACTTGGTCATATTGTCTTGCCTTTATCACTGAGTTGTTTATATCTACTTGGTTACATTGGCTAGCCTTTATTGTTGAGTTGGTTGTATCTACTTGGTTATATCAGCTTGGTCCTATAGTTGAATTGGTTGTATTGACATGGTTATATTGGCTTGCCTTTATCGTTGAGTTGATTGTATCTCCTTGGTTACATCGGCATGGTTCTATAGTTGAAATGGTTGCATCAACTTGGTCATATTGGCTTGCCTTTATCGTTCAGTTGTTTGTATCTACTTGGTTACATTGGCTTTGTTCTATGTGTCGGCATGGTTATATTAGCTTGCTTATATCGTTGAGTTGTTTGTAACAGCTTGAGTGTATCTTTAAGTCCATAAATCTGCCTGTGTAAACTTGTCTTTATTTTACCATGACCAACAATGGTTCTTCACAAAAAATCCCATCACGCATAGTCAAGAACCTTTGGACCGATTCATTAAGACTAGTGTTGTATATGTCAGTCTTAATGAAGGGGCATAGTGGGGCAAGATGCATCAAAGGGGTGCCCCCACTTAATTATTTAATGCATCTTCTCAGTAGTGTGCACCTTCGTCAGCTACTAGAGTAATATTTCAGGCTTAAGTTATGCAGCTTTGATGAAGTCAGTGGGTGCATGCCACATATAGCACATATTTTATTTTATTTTAGCCCATGGTCTGCTCACTTGCCAAAAGTTTACAAAAAATGCCAAAAGTTTACAAAATTTTCAAGTAACACAAAAATTTTGCAACTTTTTACATTTTTTATGCTAGAAAAATTATGTAAACACTTTGACGAATCAACCCTCAAGACTTTTTAATCTTTAATTAACTTCTGATAGAGGAGGCATCTTGGAGTAATTCAACAAACAGTGATCTCCAGTGATCGAAGTCATGTGCACTCTTGAATAGTCGTGTGGATTATGATCTCTTCAATGTTGAGGTTTGGCCACATCCTAGAGGGTTGTACACACCATAATGAAAAATATCCATTTGTTGCCCAAAATGGAACCTAATATTAGGTTGTCAAATGGCCTACCGTTCATCGACAGTTGACAAAACAAGACCGTGAAATGAAGCCAAACCTAAAGACGTCAATAGAGCAAATTCAATTCTCGTAAACTAACACCTTTCAACACTTAATGATCTTCAATCCCAATCATCACAAAGAATGTAACCTGAAAATATACGGCTACTGTACCTGAGATTTCTTTAGTGTTACAAAGGTCTGAGTCGCACAAATCCTGCTGCAGGGATAAGGTGATCCGATCATTTGGGGATACTGATATTTTTTGGGAACTTGTAGTTGAGTTAATGCAGCCCTTAAATATTTTCTGCACCTTACAAGGAACTTTGTAAAAAAAAATGAAATTTATATTAATTATGCACAACAATTACGAATAATAGGCAATTACACTTTCCAAATCTACATTATCATGTTGACATCATGTTTATAGAGTCCCCGAAGGGTCAATGTACTTCTAGTTCTCTTGGTAACTCCAACAATATTTGACAATGGGCTTAGAAGAAAGAAGGTCCATTTTGGGGGTGTTTTAAATAATGTAAAAACATAAGCCGACCAGTTCCAAAAATTAAAACTACTAGTGAAGTGAATATATTGATTTTCTAATGTGTTGGAAGCAGGACAACTGGGCGAACATCAGAACTTGACCATGGAGCAACGGAAAAGGACTAAGGTGACCTACTATGTAGACGGTTGTTGGATGCGCATCACCTACTCAGGTAAGAGATGGCACCGGGATGCACTAAGGGAGGAAGCCAAGCCGGCAGAGCTAGTGTGTTGGAGCAATGTTCTGGTGGAGACCTCCAATGGATGTGATACCTACCTAATATTTTGCAAATCCAACATCACCCTAAAGCCTGCTTTATACCTTACAATTAAGCATACGATATCGTATGCGATGTGACACGCCCCCATTGTATGTGCGACACGTTCAATTTGTTGACCGTGTCGCACAAACGATTAATTGCTGTCACACGTACTTACCCTTCCATACGACCTCGATGTAGGTGGCGAAAATCCACTTCCTGGAGTGGGAGGGACGTTCGGCGTCACAGCAAAGTCACAATGCGGCCGGCCAATTGAAGCGGAGGGGCGGAGATGATCGGGACATAAACATCCCACCCACCTCCTTCCTTCCGCATTATCGGCGGGAGTCGCGTGATGCAGGTAAGATCTGTTCATCGCTCCCGGGGTGTTACACACTGCAATGTGTGCTGCCTCAGGAACATTGAACAACCCGACGTGCAATTTTTAGTAAATGAACGACGTGTATGCGACGAATGGTTTTACGTTCAATCGTAATCGCACATAGCTGTTGCACACTACAACACCACTAACGATGCCGGATGTGCGTCACTTACGACATGACCTCGCCGACACATCGTTAGATATGTTGTAGTGTGTAAAGCCCAATTTAATGGCAGTGGGATCACCTCATTTCAGTGCCTCTTTTAACAGGTAATGCTGGGTCAGGAATGGAGGAACATGACAAAGATCAAGGTTATGACTTGTGTCTAAATTCCCAAATCACAATTTCATCAATCATCTGTAGGAGGTGCTGGAAAAACAAGTCCAATCCATGGAGACCACATTGAGCAAATTAAAAGATATAAAGAATCTGCTGCTAATGACTTTGGTAAGAGATACTACAGGTCACCTTCAGAGGTGTAACGCTTGCGGCCGGTGTAGGGGCAGCGAGCGGGATTAGTGGACCCACTGGACCACACTGGGACCCGAGCTTACCCTTTAGTTGGAGGAGCATAACTAAGTGCTCACCATGAGGCAGATGCCAGGTACCACTCCAAGGGCAGTGAGCGGAACTGCAGCTGACCCCAGGACAGGAGACGGACTCAGGTACGTACACAGATGCGGGCAGGAACAGGTGAAATGACCAAGGCAGGCAGGTATGGACAGGTATGGTTGGCATGGTAGGGACAGATAGGTATGTGAAGGCAGACTCTGGTAAAGGGCACAGACACAGAGAAAATGGGACAGGAGCTCAGGACCTGACAGCTAGATAGACTAGTAAACTGACTAAGTGGTTGAGCAGGCACCTCCCCTAGTGGGAGGGTGCCATAAATACACACTGCCTCTCAGGCATAGGCTGAGAGGCATTTCCTGGGAATAGTACATTGGCCCTTTAAGAGAAGGGGCAGTGCGCATGTGCATGCCCTAAGCACATTCCTGCGTGCACAGGCCCCAGGGGGGGAAAGAGGCAACAGCACACAAGGATGGCTGGGGGGAGTGTAAGGGAGGACGTGACTCGGCTGGGGTAGTGAGTAAGTCAGTATTCCCGCAGGGATACCAGCAATACAAGAGGTCTTGTGGAGTCCAGGCTTTGACAGGTCAGAGCAGTTTTGGTGGCACAAGTGGTTTTAATGTTTTGGTTGAGAGGTGTCTTGTGCTAAAATATCTGTACGTCTAATAAGGGAGGGACTTTTTTTTTATTCCAAAATCCAAACCCAATGGTACATCAACTCTATAACAAGGGGCTACTTACAGGAATCTACAAACAGGGCGGTGGTGGAGCACTTGTAATTGGCTCCAGGACACGTCACTTCGTTTGGACTGCACCAATCACTACCTACACATGTGTGACACTTCAAGGAATGGGCTAAAAAAGAGAAAACAGAAAATATATTAGAAGCTTGAACCATAAAGTTACATAATTTAATCCATAATTATCCATATTTGCGCCATATTGATATGAGATCTGGATTTTTTTTGTTAGAATATAACATTAGAATGGGACTCTCAGCTGAAGGCCTCATCAATATCGTGAACTTAGGGGGTCACTTTTCTCAACAGTGGAACCCAACCTCTAACCAGATTGGGTCATTCTTTTTTTCATTGACAATTCCGAGTTCTAATCCTAGAATCCTCCATGTTACAAGAACCTAAGGTGTTAAGGTACAAACAATTATTCTACGATGGTCAAGGTTTTGATGTATCCAATTTTCATAACCATCTACCCAAAAATAGCCTCTAAGATGTTGAAAACATTGAATTACATATGGAACCACTATGCTAAAAAGTTTCCAAAAACAACTTCCAAATTATATAATTTTGATTGACTTTCCAGGTATAGTTGACTACATGTTTATCTGAATATTTTACGGGGGGTGTGAAAACCTATGCAACAAGCTATTTTTTCAGTTTATTATGCTTTTATCTGTTACAGGGCGTGTAGTCTTATATCAGCTGTATAATGTAGGGCAGGTACATATTTCTCTTATAAGATTTATTTACACAGAGCTCATAAATACAGAAGAACATATTTAATTATAGAATAGCATTTGTTTTTTCTACATATATATTCCTGTAATTCTTGCCGAGTAGGTGACATTGAATTGAGTTGTACAGAAGGTGTGTCATGTAATAGTATTGTGATACTCATTATTTTTCAGCTGTTATAGATCCCTTGAATATTCCGTTTTTTGTTTTTTATAATCCTCCATATGGTTTCAGAGCTTTGGGCTTTTTTATTTAGTGCCAATTTTTATAGTCTTTACCAAAGGGGCAGTGCTCACAGGTTAACAATTTGGAGGAGCCTAAGGACATGCCCCAGAGGATTCCGAAAGCCACACACACTTTTGAAATGTCCCTAAAAAGTAGCACTAAATAAAAAGTCCCATATCTCTGGAATTTATAGCAGATTTACAAAAAAACATCCATTTATTATTATACTTATACCTTTTTTTGTCTAGTTTTTGGTGTTCTTAGCTTGTTTTTGATTTTAACCATTTTTAAATCTATTGATTTTTTTTATATTCGCCAATGTGGGCATTATTTTTGATTCACAAAGATTTGAGTCCAATCTGATTGGTCGATTTCCCTTTTCTAAATATTCTCAATTTTCAAATTTCAAATATGCTCAAAAGAAGTCACATGTTCAACTAAAAATGTCCTAAAATTTGCACAAAAAATTTCAGACTAAAGGCCGCTTTACATGCTGCTAGCGTGCGTACCCGCTCCCATCGTTTGTGCGTCACGGGCAAATCACACACAAAATCGCGCGGACCCGTCACACTACTTACCTGCCTAGCGCCGTCGCTGTGACCGGCAAACCGCCTCCTTTCTAAGGAGGCGGTTCGTTCGGCGTCACATCGATGTCACTAAGCAGCCACCCAATAGAAGCGGAGGGGCGGAGATGAGCGGGACGTAACATCCTGCCCACCTCCTTCCTTCCTCATTGCCGGCGGCCGCATGTAAGGTGAGGTTCCTTGTTCATGCGGTGTCACACATAGCGATGTGTGCTGCCGCAGGAAGGACGAACAACATCGTACCGGCAGCAGCAACGATAATTGGGAATAGGGGGGCATGTCACCGATTAGCGATTTTGAACGTTTTTGCGACGATTCAAAATCGCTCATAGGGGTCACACGCAACGACATCGCTAACGCGGCCGGATGTGCGTCACAAATTCCGTGACCCCAACGACATCACTTTAGCGATGTTGTAGCGTGTAAATCGGCCTTAATTTCAGAATATTATCCTTCCAAGGGCACATTTAAAGAATAGTAAGGTGTAAATAAAAAACGGGTGAAAGAGAACAAAAACTAGACAAAAAAAGGATGCAAATGCAATAGTTATCATGTGGAAAACACCAAACAAAATCCATTAAAGCAAACATCTTTAGCTTATTTCCACCACTAAAGACGTGAAAAAAAGAAATTGCAAAATCAAATATATCCCCAAAGTTATGCAATCATATCCATACTAGGACTATAAAAGTAATAAAAAAGGATACAAACTATATCTCCAGGATTTCTTATAAGATTAAAAACACATTTAGTATTGCCTTCTCTGTAATGATTAATTATATACATTGATCCTATATGGCAAACTCTGGCAAAAAAAATCTAGAAAGCAGTTCCAGAATGCCAACAATTCCAATTATCCACTACTTACTAGAGATGAGTGAATTGATTTGATTGGTTATGAATTTTCCCAAAAATTTGAAATGCCAGAATCCAAATTTTTGGGGATTCGATTCTTAGGAATACAGCAAAATAATACCAACTATTTTGCCAGATCCTACTGATGGGGGTTCTATGATAAGAAAAATTATATCCACTTGATCTAGGCCCACCCCTCACATGCAACTTTCTGCCTATTCTCTGCTCGCTTTGGATCTCCCTTCAAATCATTCTTCTATTCAGAGTGGTCTTTGGTTCAGATCTTCCAGCACTGAGTGAACCTCATGCAGTCACTTGGGAAGCATCACATTTCATTTCAATGACGTGTGGCGCATCCCGAATGACCACAAGAGGCCACGTTATAGCCACAAAACTTGGACTGAAGGCCAAAGAGAATGTTGACCCAAAGACCAGATAGAATATTGATCTGAAGACTGAAAAAAAGACTAATGAGAAGATTGATCTGAAGATCCAAGAGACGACTGTCATGAAGACTGATCCAAAGACTCAACAGAAGGTTGATCTGGAGACCAATTATAAAACAAAAGAAAACTGATCTAACGACTGATCCAAAAACCATACAGAATATTAATCTGAAGACCAATCCCAATAGTCAAGAGAAGACTGATCTGAAGACTGGTTTTAATACCGTAGAGACGATGGATCCAAAGACTGAACAGAAAACTGATTTCAAGACCGATTCAAAGTCTGAAGAGACAACTAATCTGAAAACTGGTCCAAAGACTAAAGTGAAAATTGATCTGAAGACTGATCCAAAGAGCAAAGTGAAGATTGATGTGAATACTGATCCAAAGACCCCAGAGAAAACAGATCTGAAGACTGATTTAAAAACTTAAGAGATGACTTATTCAAAGACCCAACAGAAAACTGATCTGAAGACTGACCCAATACCCATAAAGAAGATTGATCTGAAGACCAATCCAAAAGCCTTAAGGCCCCTTTACACACTGCAACATCGCAAACTACATCGCTGTAACATCACCGGTTTTGTGATGTAATAGCGACCTCCCCAGCGACATTGCAGTGTGTGAAACGCATCAGCGACCTGGCCCCTGCTGTGAGGTTGCTCATCACTACACATCTCTCAGGACCATTTTTTGGTCCTTTGTTTCCCGCTGTGCAGCATGCATCGGTGTGTTTGACACCATTACAGCGACTTTGTTAGCGACTTCCCTTTCAAAAAGCTGCTTTAACCCCTTAACGACCTTTGACGTACTGGGTACGTCATGGTGACATGGTGCTAAACGACCCATGACGTACCCAGTACATCATGGCGAAATCGGGGTCCCGGAGCCCCGGGGAAGTGAAATTTGTTTAATTGAACTGTAGATTCGGGAAGGAGGGGACCTCTGCCTGACCTCAGGAGGGGTGGTGCCTCCTCCCCGAACCTACAGAGGCTGTGATTGGCTGACGAACGCCGCTCAGCCAATTACAGTCACTGTAATGTTCCAGCCATTGAAAATGGCTGGAACATTGAAATCCAGCCCTGATCAGTGCTGCTGTAGCACTGGCCATTGGCTGGAGCTGGGTGATCGGTGCTTCACCCGCCCCCAGCTCTGATTGGAGAGACCGGTCTTGTGACCGATCTCTCCAATTACCGTGGATCTGTGGTGCCGGTGACCTGTGTCCGTCCCTGAAAGCCGAGAAGAGCGGTCTCTGCGGGTGCCCATCGGTAAGTTGCTGCCCCCACCGCCCACCCCTGTCCCCGATCGCCCCGCCAGCCCCGCCGCTGTCTCCTATCGCCCCGCCAGCCCCGCCGCTGTCTCCAATCGCCCCGCCGCTGTCTCCGATCGCCCCGCCCGCCACCGCCAGCCCCGCTGCTGTCTCCGATTGCCCCGCCCGCCAGCCCCAGCAACGCCGCTGTTGCTGATCGCCCCGCCCGCAACCGCCAGCCCAGCCGCTGTCTCTGATCGCCACCGCCAGCCCCGCCGCTGTCGCCGATCGCCCCACCCGCCATTGCCAGCCCCACCGCTGTCTCCGATAGCCACCGCCAGCCCCACCGCTGTCGCCGATCGCCCCACCCGCAACTGCCAGCCCTGCCGCTGTCTCCGATCGCCACCGCCAGCCCCGCCGCTGTCGCCGATTGCCCCGCCCGCCACTGCCAGCCCCCCCGCTGTCTCCGATAGCCACCGCCAGCCCCACCGCTGTCGCCGATCGCCCCGCCCGCAACCGCCAGCCCCGCCACTGTCTCCGATCGCCACTGCCAGCCCCGCCGCTGTCGCCGCTCGCCCCGCCCGCCACCGCCAGCCCCACCGCTGTCTCCGATCGCCACTGCCATTTCCCATCATCCATCTGCTGCGCCCTTTCCCATTCTCTGCCGCTCCTTTATCCACTGCGCCCTTTCCCATCTTACATCCGCTGCGCCCTTTCCCATCCTCTGCCGCTCCTCCATCCGCTGCGCCCTTTCCCATCTTCCATCCGCTGCCGCTCGTCCATCCGCTGCGCCCTTTCCCATCTTCCATCCACTGCGCCCTTTCCCATCCTCTGCCGCTCCTCCATCCGCTGCGCCCTTTCCCATCTTCCATCCGCTGCGCCCTTTCCCATCCTCTGCCGCTCCTCAATCCGCTGCGCCCTTTCCCATCTTCCATCCGCTGCGCCCTTTCCCATCCTCTGCCGCTCCTCCATCCGCTGCGCCCTTTCCCATCTTCCATCCGCTGCGCCCTTTCCCATCCTCTGCCGCTCCTCAATCCGCTGCGCCCTTTCCCATCTTCCATCCGCTGCGCCCTTTCCCATCCTCTGCCGCTCCTCCATCCGCTGCGCCCTTTCCCATCTTCCATCCGCTGCGCCCTTTCCCATCCTCTGCCGCTCCTCCATCCGCTGCGCCCTTTCCCATCTTCCATCCGCTGCGCCCTTTCCCATCCTCTGCCGCTCCTCCATCCGCTGCACCCTTTCCCATCTTCCATCCGCTGCGCCCTTTCCCATCCTCTGCCGCTCCTTCATCCGCTGCGCCCTTTCCCATCTTCCATCCGCTGTGCCCTTTCCCATCCGCTGCCGCTCCTCCATCCGCTGCGCCCTTTCCCATCTTCCATCCGCTGCGCCCTTTCCCATCCTCTGCCGCTCCTCCATCCGCTGCGCACTTTCCCATCTTCCATCCGCTGCGCCCTTTCTCATCTGCTGCCCCGCCCTCTCGCATCGCATTATCCAGCGCAGTTGCTCGCTTCCAGACTGGAGTGGATGATGCGATGCGAGACTCGTGCATTGCTCTCACGTTTGGCACTGGTCTTAGTGGCAGGCGCTCATATTTTTTTTTTTTATTCATTTTTTTTTTTTACTGATGTCTGTATTTTTTATTTTGCCAAACTAATTTTTTTGTATGGGGGGGTCTAGTTTCCAAAATGGGATCACATGTGGGGGAGCTCCATTGTTTAGGCACCTCAGGGGGTCTCCAAATGCAACATGGCGTCTGCTAATAATTCCAATCAATTTTACTGTGAAATGGCGCTCCTTCTCTTCTGAGCCCCGCCGTACGCCCAAACAATTGATTTCCACCACATATGAGGTACCTGTGTACTCAGGAGATATTGCACAATACATTTTATGGTGCGTTTTTTCCAGATACCCTTGTGAAAAAAAGCTACCTGTTTGAAAAAACAATTTTGTGGTAAAAAAAAGAATAAAATATTTTCACGGCTGAACATTACAAACGTTTGTGAAGCCTCCAGGGGTTCAAAGTGCTAACTAAACAGCTAGATAAATTCCATGAGGGGTCTAGTTTCCAAAATGGGGTCAATTGTGGGGGAGCTCCATTGTTTAGGCACTTCAGGGGGGTCTCCAAACGCAACATGGCGTCCGCTAATAATTCCAACCAATTTTGCTGTGAAATGGCGCTCCTTGCCTTCCGAGTCCTGCTGTGTGCTCAAACATTTGATTTCCACCACATATGAGGTATCTGCGTACTCAGGAGAAAATGCACAATACATTTTATGGTGCATTTTTTCCTGATACCCTTGTGATAAAAAAAGCTACCTGGTTGAAGCAACAGTTTTGTGGTAAAAAAAAATGTTTTTCTTTTCACGGCTCAACGTTATAAACGTCTGTGAAGCCCCCAGGGGTTCAAAGTGCACATCAAACATCTAGAAAAAATATTTGAGGGCTCTAGTTTCCAAAATGGGGTCACTTATGGGGGGAGCTACATTGTTTAGGCACCTCAGGGAGTCTTCAAACCCGACATGGCGTCCGCTAATGAGTGCAGCTAATTTTGCACTCAAAAATTCAAATGGCGCTCCTTGCCTTCCGAGTCCTGCCGTGTACCCAAACATTTGATTTCCACCACATATGGGGTATCTGCGTACTCAGGAGAACATGCACGATACATTTTATGATGCATTTTTCCTGATACCCTTGTGAAAATACTAATTTTTATGGCTAAAGTAACATTTTTGTGTTAAAAAAGTAAAATTTTCATTTTTTCTTCTACATTGCTTTGGTTGCTGTGAAGCTCCTAAAGGGTTAATAAACTTCTTGGATGTGGTTTTGAGCAGAGTGAGGGGTGCAGATTTTAGAATGTGGTCACTTTTGGGTATTTTCTGTCGCCTAGGGTTCTCAAATCACTCCAAATGTGATGTGGTACCTAAAAAATTTTTTTTTGTAAATTTTGTTGGAAAAATGAGAAATTGCTGATGAACTTTGAACCCTTCTAACTTCCTAACGGAAATTTTTTTTTTTTCAAAAATTGCGCTGGTGTAAAGCAGACAAGTGGGAAATGTTATTTAGTAACTATTTTGTGTGACATATCTCTCAGATTTATGGGCATAAAATTTCAAATTTTGAAAACTGCGAAATTTTCAAAATTTTCGCCAAATTTCCGAAATTTTCACAAATAAATGCAAAACATATTGGCCTAAATTTACCACTGACATGAAGTACAATATGTTACGAAAAAACAATCTCAGAATCGCCAGGATCCGTTGAAGTGTTCCAGAGTTATAATCTGTAAAAGTGACACTGGTCAAAATTGCAAAAAATGGCCGGGTCTTTAAGGTGAAAACAGGCTGGGGGCTGAAGGGGTTAACACGTCCCCAATGACTAGCTAGGTCGTTTTGCAGGTCCATATCGCTGTTGCATCATTTTCCAGGTAGGCCTGTTTGACAGCTCACCAGCGACTCACCAGAGACTTTGTAGCGATCCCGGCCAGGTTAGCATCGCTGGTGGGATCGCTAGAAAGTCTCAGTGTGTAAAGGGTCCTAAAGGGGCCTAAAGAGATAACTGATCTGAAGACTTATGCAAGACCCAAGAGATAACTGATCTGAAGACTGATTCAAAGAGTCAACAGAAGACTTATCCAAAGACCCAACAGAAAACTGATCTGAAGACTGACTCAATACCCATAAAGAAGATTGATCTGAAGACCAATCCAAAAGCCATCTGAAGACTGGTCCAAAGTGAAGATTGATCTGAAGACTGATCCAAAGACCAAAGTGAAGATTGATGTGAATACTGATCCAAAGACCCCACAGAAAACAGATCTGAAGATTGAGTGAAAGACTCAAGAGACGACTTATCCAAAGACCCAACAGAAAACTGATCTGAAGACTGTTTCAAAGATTCAAGGGAAAACTTATACAAAGGCAAAAGAGAAAATTGAACTAAATACTGATCCAATACCCACAGAGAAGACTGATCTGAAGACCGATCCAAAGGCCAAAGAGGTAACTGATCTGAAGACTTATCCAAAGACCCAACAGATAACTGATCTGAAGACTGATCCAAAGTGAAGATTGATCTGAAGACTTATCCAAAGACCAAAGTAAAGATTGATGTGAATAATGATCCAAAGACCCCAGAAAAAACAGATCTGATGACTGATTCAAAGACTCAAGAAAAGACTTATCCAAAGACCCAAGAGAAAACGGATCTGAAGATTGATCCAATATCCATAGAGAAGATTGATCTGAAGACTTATCCAAAGGCCAAGAGGTAACTGATATGAAGACTTATCCAAAGACGCAAGAGAAAACTGGTCTGGAGACTGATCCAAAGTGAAGATTGATCTGAAGACTTATCCAAAGACCAAAGTGAAGATTGATGTGAATAATGATCCAAAGACCCAATAGAAAACAGATCTGAAGACTGATTTAAAGACTCAAGATACAACATACAAAAACAGAAAACTGATCTGAAGACCACTCAAGAAAAGGCATTTCCAAAGACCCAAGATAAAACTGATCTGAAGACCACTCAAGAAAAGACTTTTCCAAAACCCAAGAGAAAACTGATCTGAAGACTTATCCAATACACATAGAGAAAATTGATCTGAAGACCAATCCAAAGACTCAAGACATGACTGATCTGAAGACTGATTCAAATACAGTAGAGAAGACGTATCCAAAGACCAAAGAGAAGACTGATGTAAAATCCCATCCAAAGATCGAAGTGAACAGGAGACTGATCTAAAGACTAATGCAATGACCAAAGAGAATACTGGTCTGAAGACTGACCCTAAGTAAATGGAGGATCAGGTGGGAAGCTGTGGCAGCAGGAAAGGTGAAGGGTGGTCCTAAGACAGAAAAACGATGTATAATCTTTGTTTTAAAACCCTTTGATGCCCCTCAGCTTATTTAGCTTTGGGATCTTTAGAGTTCTTAAAGAATAATAGAAGCAGTTTTCTAAAACCACATTTTTGGTGACTCTCCCATCTCTAATCCATGTAATACTACAAAAAAAAAACATTAAAATTATTTTTGGACATTCATTATGAAAAGGGAAATCCAATTAGACAATTCCACCAACGGACTAATAGGAGAGGATATTGATATATTTAGTAGTTAATTAAAGTTAATTATTTCTCTGTATGAGGTGTGGCACATGTCCGCTCTTAGTACGCCCAGCCCCGGCCAATGCCTAATAATACCAGTAATTACACCCTCAGATCATCAGCACTTTCTCTTCTTCCAGAATGAAAAATTATCTTTCTTCTTTCACGAAGCCTCCCAGCCTCCTCCCGCTCGCTCTTACACCCTAAAGTTTCTCACCCGCGCCCATAACTTCTGACTTAATTACATTTTCACCTTTGATACATTTATGAATCCTATTAAGACTTGTGTTTTCCCATCCTGCCCATTATGTAGAAATCACAAGTTTTAATTTATACAAATAATTAGAATTATCAAGTACTCGTATCTATCTGGAAGGCGGATGCAGATGTCAAGTTTATTATCCGGTGTGACAATAAGTAAAATGTGAAAAATACATCAATATATATTTTTACATAGTACTGTATGGAAGTTACAATTAACTTTTTAATGCATTTTTCGGCATGAAAAACACAGGATATTGGCAGAAATTACGAGAATTTTTGATGGGAAGCCATTTTGAATTCAGTGTGCTGGAAAATTGCCATGTTGGGTATTTTAAAAAACATACCGGAGGTGAAAATATGCTAAAAAAAACATGTAGAGTTGGTTCTCATGGAGACCTTCATTTTTCAAACAATAGAAATAATGAAAAGGTTACTCTCCTGCGCCGCCACAAGGTCCAAACGGTATAAGGTGGAATATCATTTATTGGTCAACGCGTTTCAAAGCCATCAAGACTTCTTCATCAGGACAATCAGGTTTGGCATACAAGTTACGCATTTTTCATTGATAGTATTTGTACCTAGCACCATTTACGGCGATGTAACGTTCACATGTTCCTTTTTTTGCTGATCGAATGGTTCTCGGAGAGATGTCCGATATTGATCTGAGTGCCAGATAAAAATCGGCAATGCAAGTCTACAGGTCCATGAATAAATTGGACCGTACTCGGATGTTTTCTGTTTTTGATGGACTGCAAGATAGGAGAAGGTGGAGAAACTTTTTATTTTTGCTTCTCATCCAAGAAATATTGATGAAACTTGGATCAAACTCTGAACAAAACTACCGTTTCTCGCGGACATGAAAAAAAATGGACGTCTGAATGTTTGCATGTTTGCATCATCTATTGGAATATTCAGTAAATTCTCTTTAATCCACATCAAATATTTCCAAACATTTGAAAATCAACACTCAAGTCCCTTTAATTCTACATTACGGGACCCTAACCCTAACCCTGCACATTGCGGGACCCTAACCTTACACATTGCGAGACTCTAACCCTAACCGTACACATTGCGGGACCCTAACCCTGCACATTATGGGATCGTAACCCTAACCTTAACCCTACACATTTCTGGACCCTAACCCTACACATTGCGAGACCCTAACCCTACACATTGCGAGACCCTAACCCTACACATTGCGGGACCTTAACCTTAACCCTGCACATTACGGAACCGTAACCCTATCTCTACACATTGCAGGACCCTAACCCTAGCCCTGCACATTACGGGACCGTAACCCTAACCCTAACCCTACATATTGTGACACCCTAACCCTATACATTGCGAGACCCTAACCCTACACATTGCGAGACCCTAACCCTACACATTGCGGGAACCTAACCCTAACCCTGCACATTACGGAACCGTAACCCTAACCCTAACCCTTCACATTGCAAGACCCTAACCCTGCATATTACGGGACCGTAACCCTAACCCTACACATTTTGGGACCCTAACCCTAACCCTACACATTGTGAGACCCTAACCCTGCACATACGGGACCATAACCCTAACTGCACATTTTCCATATTTCGGTAACAAGTTATATTTTGTTTTCTCATCAAAATGATCAATTCTGGATCTTACCTGGAATAACCAAAGCCACCAGGCAGCCCAGCAGCAGGAACCTCTCCGCCATGTGCGCCCCCATCCTGAGCTCTCCCCCGTGTGCCAAGAGCCAAGGCACAGAGTGAAGTATATATATACCTGTCCCATCATTCATCATCACCCATTAGAAACGCCCGTGAACATCCACTCCCTGAAAGACGATGATGAGTAACATGATGCAAAAACCATGCAAAGGTCTAATTAATATTTTGGTACAGAAAGAAAGAATCATTATCATCAGCCGGGAGATCGCTGCAAACATTTCCATAGTGAAGTGCATCGGCCCTTCCTACAAGAGGGGGAACCAGGAAGAAAAGGTCTCCATAAATTCATCAGAATATCTGAAGAGCTAAAGTCAGAAGGGAAAAGATAAAGGCAAACTCCACTGCACAAAAATTAATGATTTTTATTAATTATTAGGGACTATTACTAATTATTAGGGACACTTATTAATATTACGGACTTTTTTAAGTATTAGCAATTATTATTAAGTAATAGGGATTATTATCAATTAGTAGGGACTCATTATTTATTAGGGATTAATTTTATTAGGGACATTCAATATTTATTGGGGACTATTACTAATTATTAAGACCCTTATTAATATTAGAATTTTTATTAATTTTGAGAAATTGTTATTAATTAGCAGAGACTATTATTAATTAATAGGGACTCATTATTTATTAAGGATTAATATTATTAGTGATTTTTATTATTTATTGTGGACTATTACTAATTATTAGGGACCCTTATTAATATTAGGGAGTTTTTTTGTTTTTTTATTTATTATTAGGAATTATTATTACCAAGCAGAGACTATTATTAATTATTAAGGACTCATTATTTATTAGGGATTAATATTATGGACTTTTATTATTTATTTGGGACTATTACTAATTATTAGGGACTATTATTAATTATAGGAGTCATTATTAATCAGCAGGGACTACTATAAATTAGTAGGGACTTCATATTTATTAGTTATTAATATTATTAGGGACTTTTATCATTTATTGGGTACTAATTCAAATTATTAGGGACCTTTATTAATATTAGGGAGTATAATTCATTATTAGTAATTATTTTTAGTTAGCAGGGACTATTATTAATTAATGGGGACTCATTTATTAGTGATAAATATTATTAGGGACTTTTATTATTAGGGAAATGTAAAATGTATTGGGGACTATTAATAATTATTAGGAACTATTATTAATTATTAGGAACCATTATTAATTAGCGGGGGCTATTATTAATTAGTAAGGATTCCTTATTTATTAGTTATTAATATTATTAGGGACATTCATTAATTGGGGACTATTACTACATACTAAGGACTATTATTATTTATTGGGACTATTACTAGTTATTTGGGTCACTTATTATTAGGGAGTTTATTATTATTTAGCAGGACTATTATTTATTAGTAGGGACTCATTTATTAAGGATTAATGTTATTAGGGAAATGTATTATTTATTGGGGACTATTATTAATTATTAGAGACCATTATTAATTTTCAGGAATCATTATTAATTAGCAGGGACTATTATTAATTAGAACTGACTTTTATAAATCAGTAATGATTTCTTATTTATTAGAGAATAGTAATACTAGGGACTTTTAATATTTATTGGGGACTATTATTGTCAGGAATCAGGTCCTATTATTAATTAGGAGGGACTCATTATTTATTAGGGATTAATACTATTAGGAACTTTTATTATTTAATGAGGACTATTACTAATTATTAGAGACCCTTATTAATATTATGGAGTATTGTTATTATTATTATTATTATTATTATTATTTAGCATGGAGTAGTATTAATTAGTGGTGACTCATTATTTATAAAGGATTAATATTACTAGGGACTTTTATTATTTATTAGGGACTATTACTAATTGTTAGGAACTATTATTAAATATCAGGAATCACTATTAATTATCAAGGAGTATTACTAATGAATAGGGACTCATTATTTGTCAGGGAATAATTGTATTCAATACTTTCATTATTTTTTAGAGACTAGTTATCAGGGAAAAATATGATTTAATAATTATAGGAAATTATTATTATTATTATTATTATTATTATTATTATTATTATTATTATTATTATTAATAATAATTATTATTATTATTATTATTATTATTATTATTATTATTATTATATGGAACTATCATTAATTGGTAGGGACTCACTATCTTTTAGGGACTAATATTATTAGGGACTCTAATACCTATTATGGACTATTTCTGATTATTAGGAACATAACAATAATAATAATAAATCAATAATAATAGTAATAATAATAATAATAATAATAAGAAGAAGAAGAAGAAGAAGAAGATCATCAATAATAATAAAAAATAATACACATATTATTATTATTATTATTATTATTAACAATAATAAAAATAAAATAGTAATCATAATAATAATAAGATTAATATTAAATTACAAATAATAATATCAATAATAATAGCAATAATAATAATAATAAAATAATATCAACAATAATATAAAAAATAATACTATAATCACTGATAATATAATATCACCAATAATAATAGTAATAATAAAATAATCACTGATAATAATAATAATAATAATAATAATAATAATAATATCAATGATAATAATAATATCATCATCACTAATAATAATATCAATTACAATAGTAATAATAATGATAATAATAATAATAATAATAATAATAATATTCATAACCAGATTCATAATCATATCAGTAATAATAAAATATAAATTATAATAATAGTATTGTCAATGGTGATAATAATATAATTAGTAATAATATAAATAATAATAATATGATTACTAATAATAATAATCATAACCATATGCATAACCATATCAATAATAATAAATAATATAAATTATAATAACAGTATCGTCAATGATGATAATACAAATATAATAAATATTAATACTAATAATAATAATATCATCATTATTAATAATATTAATAATAATATATTTAATCATATCATCAATGATGATGAGTCCCTAAAACAGGATAATAATAATAATAATAATAATAATAATAATATAATCAATAATAATATAATCAATAATAATATCATTATCAATGATAATGCTAATAATATTAATATCATCAATGATATTATTATTATTATTATTATTATTATTCTGTCTTAGGGACTCATTATTTATTATTTATATGTTGTTTATTAGAAACTATAGTGAATTTTTATGGACTATTATTCATTTTTAGGGACTATTTTATTAGAGACTATTAGAGACTATTGTAAAATATTATGGACTAATCTGTACTTTAGATCAGTCTGAATTCCCTTTGGATATGTAACAATACCATGGTATCTTGAGTTGTCAGTAGTGACAGATTTACAAAATAGTTGTAACTATGACTGTAGGAAGATTAAAAATTCATGACATATAGAATATTTTCACTTTTTGGGGGGGCACGTGTTGGGTTATGAGTGCAGAGATCACCATTCAGTCAGTGATCCTGCGTATTCCTTACTTCTTTTCTACAGCAACCACCAAGTGTTGTGCCTCAACTAGAAACTGTAACCATCAAAGGGATTTGTCTCATGAACAAAGTTGATTTTAATCAATAGATCTTGGAATAACAATTATTTCCACAATTGGTTGTGATTATAAGAATGTCCTTGTGCTGAGATAATCTTATATATGTGTCCCTGCTGTGTACTGTGTAATGGCTGTGTCTGACCGTACAGGGACATGGTCTGATCATACCACATCTCCTGGGCCGGGGATGAAATTGCATACATACTGCCAAGTTTCTCTTCTTAACCACATTCTCAAAAGTGACCCTTTTTAGAAGTAGGTAATTTGTCAACAGGTCATTTGTGAAGAGGATTTCTAAATCAGACAATCCTTGTTAAACGGAACGTGACATCAGAAAAAGACCTATCGATTCAGTAAAGAATTTGTTTATATGTGTATATCTTAAAAATTTTAACATTTGTATTTTCATTCCGTGTCCTTTTGTCACAAACAGTAACCTTGCAATTGTCATACTAGCCACTATTTTAGATTTTTCATCAGATTCATTATCATCAGAGGCAGGATTACTTTGACAGGTAAAAACTTAAGCCTAATTTGATGGTGTGATATGGGGGGTTGTGTAACATTTTGTGTATGTTCATATTTTAGGACCCTTGATCCATTCATTCTGTGTATTCTTTATCTTGTCTGCAAGTTAATTAACTTAGCTCAGTTACCATTTGCTTTCTTTTTGTTAAACCCCCATTTTTTGACTGTCCATTTGTGTCGCCAGGGGTTAAGGGGATACCCAGAACCGGGCCAAGGGGTTGCTTCTGGAAAGGGGATCACGGTGTCGTGACCCGGTCCGTGCTCCCTGGTTCCACAATAAAAAGGGGGGTTATGTTCGTGACGCCACCCGTGGAATGTGATCAGAGATGACCACCGCTGCTGCAGAACCTCCGGGGTGATGGAAGGCAGCTTGAGATGGGACGGCTCCCCACGGGTAGAGCCTTTTCCCCGGGGCAGTATGTTAGTCTATGGGGGGAGTGCAGGACACGAGCACAATAAACAGGCAGACTCACGGTTTTGCAGTTTCTTTGTCCTTTACTGATGATGGTATTCAGCAGAGTACTGTCCACGGAGTCTGTGAGGGGTTCAGGGTTTCTCCCACCCAGCCGGGCCGTTTTGGCTTCCTTGTCTGCACTGTGTGTCTGTGGCCCTGCTGATGTGTGAACTATGCAGCCGGCTGTGCTCTGCTCTGCTCCTAGGTACCGACCTGACAGGCAACTCGAGTCCTTACTAGTATGTTCCTGAACTCTGCGCTTGTTGCTTGTGTCTGTGGTACAGGTGAAAGATCTGGAATCTTCACTTCTCTGGTGGTAACTGTGCAGTATGTAACCTGCAGTCTCGGATCCAGCATCCGTTCTGTGTGCTCCACTGGGGATGAGCTCTGCAATGCTCTGTCTCACAGGAATGTTCCTTTGTGTAATCTGTCTCCTTTCCTCAGACCCTCAGCTAGGCCTGGAATTGGTCAGTGGATCCTGAGGTGAGCTAAAGCCAGCTTCCAACCTGCAGAGATCCTGTCTCCTCAGTGCTCTGCACTGAACTTCCAAACCGAAACTACTGACCATTTCCTCCTTCCCACCAGAATATACAGGGAAGCAGCTTGGTCTCCCCCTTCTGGCCAGGAGGTCTTGGTGTTGTGTGTGGGGAGTTAACCCTTTGTGTTGTTACTGTGGCAACCCTGGGGTGCCACATTCCCCCTTAGTGAAGAACAGTACTCCGGGACTGTGAAAGAAACAAACAAGTTATGAACAACAAGTGTATATATACAGAGTCTCAAAAGGAAAAAATACAAAAACCTTAAAGCTCAAAAAGAGTCCAAAATGTTCAAGAATATGTAAGTGTTCATACAGTATAGTCTCTGTAGGTACTGGGCTTTTGGTCTTAACGTTGCAATTAAATAAACATTTCAATCAACAAACACTTCTTAAAGGTGTCTCTACTCTGGTCGTAAGTGCAGTAGGCCTCACGGCCCTCGGGCCACCAACAATGTGATCAAGTTGTAACTCTCCGTGCTGCCACCTTACACCACTCTTCTCTCACCTTTTCTGTACACTAAACTGTTACGGTTTTTCATATAAACATTATAACATATTTACATTTTATATGCAATTCCACATTAGTCTTTATATCTTGCTGGTATCTGACCCTGAGTACTACGCTGTGACCTGTGTACTGCTGGTGTACTGGGTGTACTTAGCATAATGGTGTGGGTGGAAGTGTACCTACTTGGTGTTTCTGGTACTTGTGAGGATGGTGGACTGACTGTAGGACTGGCAAGCTCACTGGGACCAGGAATCTGTTCTTCCTCTACGGTTTCAACTTCCAGTTCTTCTTGTCTTGAGACTTCTTGTGGTATGGGTTCTGATGGTGGTTCCACCACTTGAGGGAAGGCGATCATTGGGACTACTACTGCTCCATAGTAATTTGGCCATGTTTTTGGAAAATCTCCTAAGACTGTATGGAATACATCTTCTTCCTTCTTGACAGGTTGTACCTGTACGGGTAAGGTGACTTCTGGTGTCTTCAGGGTTTCAGGACACGGTTTGAGTTGATCTCTTGACACGACAGCTGATGTCCTTCCTTCATCCTTACTGATGAGACACACTTTGGGATTATCTATACTGGATGGTAAGACTGTATATGGGGTGGTTTCCCACTGATTATCCAATTTGTTCGTGCGCCGTTTCCTCTTGAGAACTTGGTCACCAGGTTGCAATGGGGTTGCTACAGCATGCTGGTTGAAGGTTCTCTCCTGTCTTCCCCTAGCTTGTTGGAGACTTTTCTCTACGCACTCTTGTACTTGGCGATACTGCTGCTGACGTAGGGTATCCCAATTGGATTCTTGCACTTCCGCATCTGGCTTCAGAATTCCCATATCTAAATCAATTGGCAGTTTACCGGGCCTTGCACGCATAAGGTAAGCGGGGGTGCAGTTTGTAGAACTCACCGGGACATGATTGTACAAGTCCACCAAGTCTGGCAATTTCTCTGGCCATTGATTTCTTTCTGACTCTGGTAAGGTCTTCAACAGGTCAATCACAATATGGTTCATCTTCTCACATAAGCCATTTGTTGGGGGATGGTATGCTGTTGTGCGGATCTTTTTACAGCCATACATGTTGCAGAATTCTTGGAAGATCTGTGATTCGAAAGCTGGACCTTGATCTGCAAGGACTTGTTCTGGGTAACCATGGGGTCTGCAAAAGTACGTCTGGAATGCTTTAGCTGCTGTTCTAGCTGTAAGGTCTTTCACGGGTACCACCACTAAGAAGCGTGAGTAATGGTCCACGATGGTTAAGGCATAGACATAGCCGGACCGGCTTGGTGACAACTTGACGTGGTCTAATGCGACTAGCTCGAGTGGTTGCTTGGTTACTATGGACTGGAGTGGAGCTCTCTGGTTCTGTTGATCCTTTCTTCTGAGGTTGCATGGTCCGCATTTTCTACACCAATCTTCAATTGATTTTCTCATGCCAACCCAGTAGAATCTCTCTCTTAAGAGCACTTCCAACTTTTTCCAACCAAAATGACCAGCACCGTCGTGGTAAGCTTCCAGAACCATCTTGACGTCTCTCTTGGGCACGATGATCTGCCAGACCAACTCATGTGTTTTTGGATTGGTGTGCCTTCTACAGAGCTTCCCTTGGTACAGGAACAATTTACCTCTCTCCTTCCAGAGATGTTGCGTCTCAGCTGGGGCATTCTGATTAGGGTAAGCACCTTGTTGTGTAAGCAGTTCTTTCACTAGCTTCACAGCTGGATCACTGTCTTGTGTCTCAGCCCATCCGTGGTGTGCTAATGGGTTGAGAGTTGCCTGCTGTTGTTTTTGGTAGACACTCGGTTGATACTGTCCAACCTTAGGACGGTGAAAGGCCGGCAGCTCAATTTCTTCCAGTCCCTCCGTTTCCTCTTCCACGTCCCCCGAGTGTGGCATCCGGGATAAGGCATCTGCATTCCCATTCTTGTGGCCTGCCCTGTACTTGATGACAAAGTTGTAGTTTGACAGTCGGGCTATCCATCGCTGTTCCAGCGCACCTAGTTTTGCAGAGTCCAGGTGGGTCAACGGATTGTTGTCAGTAAAGATGGTAAATTCTGCAGCTGCCAGGTAGTGTTTGAAACGCTCTGTTACAGCCCAAACTACTGCCAGTAGTTCTAACTTGAAGGAGCTGTAATTCTCTGGGTTTCTTTCTGTAGGCCGGAGCTTCCTGCTTGCAAAGGCAATAACTTTCTCCTTGCCTTCCTGCTTTTGAGACAATACTGCTCCCAGTCCTACGTTGCTGGCATCGGTGTACAAAATGAAGGGTTGATGGTAATCTGGATATGCCAGGATCTCTTCTCCTGTCAGTGCCCACTTCAACTTCTTAAAGGACTCTTCTCTCTCATCACTCCACTGGAAAGGAGGATTTCGGGCTGCAGACTTCTTTGACTGTCCTACCAGGATGTCTTGTAGGGGAGCTGCTAGCTTCGTGAACCCTTTTATAAATCTTCTATAGTAGCCCACCAGTCCCAGGAATTGCCTCACCTCTTTCACGCTGGTGGGTCTCGGCCAATCTCTGATCACGGTAACTTTTTCAGGATCTGGTGCTACCCCTTCTGAGCTCACGACATGTCCCAGGTACTGTACCCTTGGCTTTAGAAGGTGACACTTGGATGGCTTGATTTTCATGCCGTATCCGGATAAGGCTTCAAACACTTCCGCCAGGTCTTGTAGATGCTGTTCATAGGTCTTGGAGTAGACTATGACGTCATCCAGGTACAGGAGGACAGTTTCAAAGTTCTTATGTCCTAGGCAGCACTCCATCATTCGCTGGAAGGTACCAGGCGCGTTGCAGAGTCCAAACGGCATACAATTGAACTCACAGAGGCCCATCGGCGTGGTGAACGCTGTCTTCTCCTTATCAGCCTCTGCCACAGGAACTTGCCAATACCCACTAGTCAGATCTAGGGTGGAAAAGTAAGTAGCGGATTTTAATGCAGCCAATGACTCTTCTATCCTAGGTAATGGGTATGCATCCTTGTGTGTAATGCGGTTGATCTGTCGGTAGTCTACACACATCCTCATGGTCCCATCTTTTTTCTTAACTAGCACTAGTGGGGCTGCCCAGGGGCTACAACTGTCTCTTATTACCCCTGCTTCTTTCATTTCTTTGAGCATGTCTTTGGCGCATTGGTAGTGAGCCGGTGGTACTGGTCTATACCTCTCCTTTATGGGTGGATGGTTACCTGTGGGTATAGTGTGCTCTACCCCTTTGATCTGCCCAAAGTCTAATGGGTGTTTGCTGAATATTTGTTCATATTCTTTCACTACCCTGTATACTCCATGCTTTTGATGGGAGGGTGTAGAATCGGTGCCTACATGTAGCTTTTGGCACCAATCCTCCAGCTTTCCCTCTGAGCCATTGTCTTCCGCCTGACTTGATGGCTTCAAGGGCTCAACGGTGGTGATGGCGTTGTTATCAACCGTATATAGCTTAGCCATGGTAGCATACTTTGGTAGGGTGACCTCATCTTCCCCACAATTTAGAAGGCGTATTGGCACTCTCCCCCTGTGTACCTCAACTATTCCTCTGGCCGTCAGTACAGTGGGCCTACTGTCTGAGTACACGGGTTCTACCAGGGCCTGATAGTCTCGCCCTCTGATGCCTATTGCGGCTCTACACCAGACCAGCATTTCAGTTTTGGGAGGAATTACAATGGGTATTGGGTCACTTACCCTTGCACTGCCAATTTCACCTCCTGACATTTCTACCTGCTGCTTCAGCATCAAGGCTTTAATTTCCTTCTGCAGGAGTCTCTGTTGCCCAGGTTTGGCAGTCTCGACGATCTGCTGCAAGACAGTAATTACCTCTGCAAAACAATTTTCAATTACATTCATTCCTAGCAGCATAGTTGGTTCACGTTCTCGTCGGTCAACATCAACAATGATAATACCCTGATTCTGCAATTCTACTCTCCCAATCTTAATGGTCATTTCTCTGAAACCAACCTGTGGTACTAATTCACCATTGCTAGCCCATATATTCAATGCAACATTAGATGGACAACTGCTAACGTCTGAATCAGCCCAGTACCTCTTATAAAGGACATGCGGAATTGATGTTATTTGGGAACCAGTGTCCAGCAAGGCGTTGAGCGGAATGCCATCCAGCACGATGGGGATGACTGGACGTCCCCCCACATACTTGTCGTGCCAGGGTGAAGGACCTTGAGAGTTCATTCCTGAGGAGCGGCCCGCCTCCCCAGGGGATCCCCATTTAAAGCACATTCACGGGCAAAGTGACCTGGCTCCTTGCAACGGCGGCAAATGGGCTGTCCATCTGGCTGGTAGCGGTCGCTGGGTCGTCCTCTCGTCGCTTGGTATCTCCTAGGCCTCATCCACGGGACATCCTCCTTGCTGGTCGCCAGCTCAATCTTGGGTGCAGACTTGGATCCACGCAGCTCCTGGACGATTCTAGCTATGGAAGCAACAGTGTCTGTAAGGGCTTCAAGCTTTTGATGTAGAGCCTCATTAGTGATCGGCTCCAGGTGGTTAGCAGCAGCCGCTGACATGGCCGATGTCACCGGCACTACTGGCTGCTGGGGTGCCACTGTAAGGTGTTGAACAGAGTCTATATCCTGCGGCTCCTCCACCTGCTGGAGGCGGATGGCTCTATCCTTTAGCTGGGCAAATGTTAGTCCTGGATCCTGGATCACCATCATGCTCAGTTGTCCCCGGTGGGAAGGGGATGAGAGTCCATCCAGGAATTGGTCTATCAGCAGCTTATCTGCTCCAGGGGCTAAGGCAGGTTCTGCTAATTTAAGTGCTCTGAGCGCCTCCTGTAAGTTTAAGGCAAAGTCTCTTGCGCTCTCTCTAGGTTTTTGCTTGCATCCAAAGAACCTCATTTTAGCCCGGCTGCCAGCAGTGGATTCAAAAGCTGCTTTTAGTCCAGCTATTATATGCTCTACAGTGTCTTTTGCATCGTCCGGCCAGGATGTAGCCTCCCGCTGGGCATTGCCGGTTAACTGTCCCATAAGCATACCAACACGCTGAGCTTCTGTCAGGGGGTACATGCTGTAGTAGATTTTTAGCTTTCCGATAAAGTCATTAAGTGTGTTGGGCTCACCTGAGTACTGCGGCAGCCACACTGCACCCGGGGTGTACGGCATCAGGAACGGCATGATAGGTGCCGCTGCACCTCCGGGTACAACAGCGTCTCCCTGCTGCGACATCTTTGCGCCCCCTTAGTTAATTTCACCAGTCTTCTTGACAGCAAGCCTGGGACACTTTTCTGCGTTTTCGTTCAGGTCGCAGCACCGAGCGCACCTCCTCTGCAAGCGGTGGGCGGAGTCTTAGTTTAGGCGCGCTGTTCTCCCGCGCGTAGCAGCTAGTGGCGCGATTAAAGATGGCGCCTGGAAAATGTTACCAATGATGTTTTTGGATTTTTCCAGGTATCTTTGCAAAGTTTAAAGTCCGTTCTTTGTTGCAACAATTCACAGTGCAAGTCTTTTATGCGATGCAATAAGTCTTTACAGGCACACGTCACCCGGGTTGCAGCCGGGTCCAGTCCGCATCCTGTTCGTGACGCCAAAGTTGTGTCGCCAGGGGTTAAGGGGATACCCAGAACCGGGCCAAGGGGTTGCTTCTGGAAAGGGGATCACGGTGTCGTGACCCGGTCCGTGCTCCCTGGTTCCACAATAAAAAGGGGGGTTATGTTCGTGACGCCACCCGTGGAATGTGATCAGAGATGACCACCGCTGCTGCAGAACCTCCGGGGTGATGGAAGGCAGCTTGAGATGGGACGGCTCCCCACGGGTAGAGCCTTTTCCCCGGGGCAGTATGTTAGTCTATGGGGGGAGTGCAGGACACGAGCACAATAAACAGGCAGACTCACGGTTTTGCAGTTTCTTTGTCCTTTACTGATGATGGTATTCAGCAGAGTACTGTCCACGGAGTCTGTGAGGGGTTCAGGGTTTCTCCCACCCAGCCGGGCCGTTTTGGCTTCCTTGTCTGCACTGTGTGTCTGTGGCCCTGCTGATGTGTGAACTATGCAGCCGGCTGTGCTCTGCTCTGCTCCTAGGTACCGACCTGACAGGCAACTCGAGTCCTTACTAGTATGTTCCTGAACTCTGCGCTTGCTGCTTGTGTCTGTGGTACAGGTGAAAGATCTGGAATCTTCACTTCTCTGGTGGTAACTGTGCAGTATGTAACTTGCAGTCTCGGATCCAGCATCCGTTCTGTGTGCTCCACTGGGGATGAGCTCTGCAATGCTCTGTCTCACAGGAATGTTCCTTTGTGTAATCTGTCTCCTTTCCTCAGACCCTCAGCTAGGCCTGGAATTGGTCAGTGGATCCTGAGGTGAGCTAAAGCCAGCTTCCAACCTGCAGAGATCCTGTCTCCTCAGTGCTCTGCACTGAACTTCCAAACCGAAACTACTGACCATTTCCTCCTTCCCACCAGAATATACAGGGAAGCAGCTTGGTCTCCCCCTTCTGGCCAGGAGGTCTTGGTGTTGTGTGTGGGGAGTTAACCCTTTGTGTTGTTACTGTGGCAACCCTGGGGTGCCACACATTGTTTACTCCCAGCTCTCCAAATACTGGGACTCACCCACCTACAGTGTTTCTATCCCTAGGTCTGGAGGAGGGGTACCTGGAATCCAACCAAACTCTCTGCTTAGCTAGGGGTTTATTCAGTCTGTCTGAGAACTTCAAGAGGGAAGCAGGAAGAGTCATCCTCTGGGGGAGAAGCTGCGGCTACAGGCAGCACCCCAGAGAGCCATTGAGAAACTTCGATTTACCTTGGAAAAGGACTGCTGAGGAATGTGACTGATCCCCGGTACATTTATCCCATTACTGGACTACTTTACCCTCTGTGTCATGGATTATTTGATGGACCTTCTGACTTGCTTGCAATAAATGTTCTTTGGATTGTACAGCCATCTCTCGCTCTGCTGATTGTGTGATATGGGAGAAGGACCCCGTGACAACTGGTGGCAGCAGTGGGATCAACATAGTATAGCCCAATGGAGATCAACCAACAGAGTGAGTACAGAAACTGGACCGCATCCAGTCTAAAGGACAGAGCCAAGGATCTGGGCCTGAGCTACCAGGCACTAACTAAAGAGGCCTTAATTGATCTACTGGTGGGTGGAAGCCAGTCCACCTCCTCACAGATATCTAACGGACAAGAGCTAGAGACGGGGATCCCTGCCCCAAAAAGCCAGTGGTTAGTAAGGTTTGAAGAAGAGATTGCAGCTCTGGGCCCAGGTGTATCTCAGAAATATAAGGAGGAGGTTGCTCGCCGAGCACAGAGGAGACAAGAAGCAATGGTGTCCTGCAGATGGAGTAATGTGAGTTGGAGTGTAAACCCAGCGATCCGGGAGCATGTACGAGTTACCCAAGCAGACTTCAAACCATTTGATGAGGCTTCCGGAGATGTTGAGGGGTTCTTCAAGGACTTTGAGCAGCAGTGTGTCATGATGAACGTTCCCCACTCTGGCTGGATGCGTTCATTAGTGGGCTCCTGAACGGAAGCCTGGCGGAGGCTTATCCCACCATTAACTCACAGCAGAACCAGGATTACAACATTGTAAAGCGGACTATCCTGGAATACCATGCCATCACCCCAGACTCACATAGGCCACAGTTCTGAGACCTAACATGCACCACAGGGGGATTGTTTAGGATGTATGCCCATAGGATGTCCCAGGCATGTCGGAGATGGCTGGAAGCAGAAGACGTCTTCACTGTGGAAGGCGTTATACAGGTATTTCTTATAGAACAATTTAGTTCTAAGTATCCCTCAGAAATACAGGAGTGGGTCAGAGAGCGCACACGGTGCATCTTGGATAGAGCTGCTGCCCTGGCTGATGGGGAACTTACTATCCGACCACAAGGAGGAGGCTTCTGGACAATAAGCCACAGCCTGCTCATGCGCCCCAGACCCCTCCGGTTATATCTTCCCCTCCAACCAGCCTCAGGCCAATGACAACCATGGCTCACAATCCTGGGCCCCAATAGTTCCGACCACACCCATTACTGGACTACTTTACCCTCTGTGTCATGAATTATTTGATGGACCTTCTGACTTGCTTGGAATAAATGTTTTTTGGATTGTTCAATCATCCTTCGCTCTGTTGATTGTGTGATATCGGAGAAGGACCCCGTGACACTCGATGATATCAAGATGACCCTGATCCTACCTTCCTTTACAATGACCTCTGCACACTCTCATTAGATACCTCGAAGGTAGGGTCGGAATCAGTCTATTGCTACTAATGTACATGTGCAGGAAGTAGGAAAAAAATCCAAGATTCTTAATTTTTAATTAAATTTGTGACACAAAAAAAATAGCTAAAAAAGTTTTAAAAAAATACATTTAAAACAAAAATTTGAGTCATGGTTGGATGACACATTCCATATAAGAAGATGGAGGTTGAGGTTCTTCAACGTGTTGATCCTGACCTTTAAGAGTGGCGCTATCAAATGGTCAGCAGATAGCAGTGCGCTGTATTGTGTTATGGTTTGGTATCATATATTATTACACATTTACCATAACAGAAACCAGTGCATTATCATTTATTGCCTTGTGACCAGTGATTCATTTTGCTTCCAGGCAAAACCTACTGGATTTTCTACCTTCTGCTGAACTGGATACGACCGGCGAAAATCTGTGATTGTGTTCTGCTTTGTGCCAAATTGGGAGAGGCAGCAAATCTGTGATTTCTGAAGAAGGAAAGGTATAAGAACAAGTAGAGTAAGTGACTTTCTTTGGATTTGGATTCCCCTTGCATATTTTGGGATTCCAACTCTAGACCCAAGCATACCTACAGAGCTAACCACTGAGCCCCCATTATAACATTTACGTATGATTTTATTGCTCAAAGCAGTGAAATTATCAGTCTCCTTCCCTCTTGCCAGCTGCCAGAGGGGGAAGGAGATTGATTTTGTCTAGACTCCGCCTCCAGCAGTACCAATGGGAACACATGAAAGCAAAAAGTGATGAAAAGGGGTATAAAAAGTGTTTCTAAAAAAAATTGCACAACTTTGGCATAAAAATGATGCATGGCAAAATGCTAATAATGAGCCATACAGCAGAGTGAGCTAAATATTACCGGGCCAAATGTTTTTGCAGTAATTTCTGTGGTGTGGTGTTCTGGGTGTCATGGTGGCATCAGACTCTGTTCACACTGGGGAGTCTGACCAGCTGCCTGGTATTCTTTAGTTGCACAGCCTACCATGGGCGTCGGCTGTTTCTGGCTTCACTGCTCTCCAGCACAGCAGGAGTTAATTTCTGCTGGCCTGTGATCAGCTGCTGGGAGCTCAGGCTGCTGATCACCATCTCCAGCCTTTATAAGGTTTTTGATTCTGGGGCTGAGTGCCGGATATAGCTTTACTTTCTGGTTCCTGGAGTTATCCTGTGTATGGTGATCTTCAAGTTGCATTTCAGCGTGGTATGTAAGTTCTCCAGTCTGGTTATTCTTTCTTACCCCTTTTTGCGTTTCTTCCCAGTTCACATACTGCCCCTCCTTTGTGCTTGAGTGCAGTGTCCATGAGTTTTTGTTTACCCTTGTCTGTGATTATTTGTGGGGTTTTGGTCACAGGGAGGGGGGAAGTAGTATTAGGGCATGGAAAGGAGAAAGGGTAATGTTGGAGGCTCCAACCTGGCTACTATCAAGTCTACCCTCGAGATAAGTGACAGTGCAGGAGCTCCAGTGTTAGGGTCAGCCTAGGAGACCCTGTTCCATCCGTACACCCCATGACAATTTCACTACGGAGCACCATAGTCATCATTTCAGGCCAAAGGTCAGGCAACAGTTGAGCCTTGGGCTATGTGCCAACAGTGCTTTTTTTTCAGCACAAAAAAAGCTGATTTTTTTGTGCTTCTTTTCATGCTTTCATACTTATTTCTTTCTTCTTTTCATGCTTTTTTCATGCTTCTTTTCATGCTTTCATCATGCTTCTTTTCATGCTTCTTTTCATGATTTCATGCTTTTTTACTTCCTTCTTTTCTTGCTTCTTTTCATGATTTTTTTCATGCTTCTTTTCATGCTTCTTTTCTTGCTTCTTTTCATGCTTCTTTTCTTGCTTCTTTTCATGCTTTCATGCTTTTTTTCATGCTTCTTTTCTTGCTTCTTTTCATGCTTTCATGCTTTTTTCTTGCTTCTTTTCATGCTTTTTTTTGCTCCTTTTCATGCTTTTTTCATGCTTCTTTTCATGCTTCTTTTCATGCTTTCATGCTTTTTTCTTGCTTCTTTTCAAGCTTTTTTTTTGCTTCTTTTCATGCTTCTTTTCATGCTTTCATGCTTTTTTTCAATCTTCTTTTCATGCTTTTTTTTCTTGCTTGTTTTCATGCTTCTTTTTACACTTCTTTTCATGCTTCTTCTTGTGTATTGAGATAGGGGAAAAAAGCAGATAACAAAGTAACATTCATGTTGGTAATTTAAGAACATTTTAGTCCATCTTCAGACCCCGCCCCAATCCGACATGGAACCCCCATGCATGGATGGGTAACGCTTTGAGTATAAACCACCCTTTTGACCAGGATCATTCAGGATGGACGGTTTGAGCAAATTCGAGACACTTGATACATGTGCTTTAGCGAGAGAAGTCGGACCCCTTGCCAGGACCGGCACCGCCCTCTGAGCACTTGCAGCTTATTTGCATACGAGAACAAATTACATTTTCCCTGCGAAGAGCATATAGGACCAGGAAAGTATCCTATGACTTGTGCTTCACTACCGATATCTGACACCATCATTGATGCGGGTGCAATAAGTGGCTCGTTAAGGTCTAGGTGCCATGTGACACCAACGATGCCAAGTTTCTCGCTGCAGGTGTTTTTATTTTTTACAGGGCTGCTATAAAGGTGCGAGAAACTTCCTCATCACGGGGACATTATCTCTCTATCTTCTCTCTGTTTATTCTCTAACCCGTAGATGTTTGATTCCCGATCATCAATCATCCGGGAACCCAATAATTAACCAGTAAAACTTAATGAGTTCCTGATGGTTTAATTAACCCTATAAATATCACCTATAGTGCCGTACAGCCCTTACAAGCGTGCATTATTTATGTAGCTGATGTGTCAACTTTTTCAACAACTTTAAAAAAAAAAACGGGGGATAATCCTTTTTTGGGGGGGGGAGCTCCCTGCACATTCCTATCTAATGGTCAATTTAAAGGGATTATTCAGGATTGTAAAACATCTTCCTTTCATTGAAGAAATATATAATTGGTGGAGGAAGGCTGAACTAGATGGACCTTTATTGCATTGAAAACAGCGCCTCCCCTGGTCATAGGTTGTGTCTGGTATTGCAGCTTGAAGTGTAGGTGGCTGTGCTGCATTACCACACACCACCTACGGATATTTCCGTTTCAGAAAAAAGATAGACTTTTTTACTGATCACTATGACTCCCTTAGTGATCTATCCTCTCCATCCATATCATCGTGGTAGATTCAGCATCTGAAAACTAAGCAACAACCTCCACAGGAATAAAAAAAAAGCCATCACCCGCTTTCTCAGGAAAAAAAGATGTAACTTTCAGGAGTGGTCTTGGTGGAGATTTCAATGACGTTTTTCCTAACCGCACCCACTGCTTTCAGAACACATCTCTTACATATATCACTTTACTGCACCTTAAATGTGCCTTTGCTTTTTTTACAAAATATTCTAAATTCATACAAGGGAAATCTTCAGGGGGCGCAGAGAAGTCAGGAACCAGTATAGGTAAAAGTACATAAAAATATAATATATAAAGCTGAGTGTATGTTTGGATGCGAGAGGTAATGTGCCACCCCCGTGCCAGCAGCCGGCGCTGCTTGGGTCTGGGCCTTCTGGGGTGGTGGCTCGAGGGTCTCTGGACCCGGGGCTCTCGCGGACACGCCGAATAAATGGGGGACGTAGATGTACGGGCTAAGCCGTAGTAAGTTCGTGACGCCACCCACGGTGTGTGGTGAGGTGGGACACCACCGCTGCTGTTATTTCCTAGTGTGAAACTCAGGAGTCCGCTCCCGGCTGGATGTGGCCTAAAGAGCCATGTCCGCAGACGCTGGCCCGTGGGATCTATGGGCCCTGGCGGTGACCTCTTATCCTTAATCGGTGGGCTGTTGTCTTCTATGAGGGACTTTGGGTGGGACAGGAGCTCTAGTCCTGGCCTCAATCGGTTAATTAACCAGTTCCAGTAGGTTCTGGTGCTGGCTTCAGGGTCCGAGTACCCCCCTTTGTGCACGGTTTCCGGTCGGGTCCCCGGTGTAGGTACCGGCTAGCTACAACCCTGTCCCGGTCAACCTCGGTTCTGCCGAGCCGTATTCCCATCTCCTGCTGATGGAGACCACCGTCTGCCTCCTAGCCAGTGGCACCAGGGCTCCTACCCTAATACCGTTCAACTTGAACTTCACTGCTGGAGCTACACTTAGCTCCAGCCCACACTCCTCTCCAAACTGAACTACCAACTTATCTGCTTGCTTTACCGCCCTGGGATGTCTAGACCCCTGGGTGAGAGTGTTTTAAGGGGGGGTGGCTAGGGCTTCTGGTCGGCTGTGTGTTTCCTAGTGAGGGAACGGTGTTATGCAGGGGCCTAACTGTGACTACCTGGTTTTGCCAGGGCGTCACACTCCCCCTTGGTTAAACACAGACCGTCCGTGGGCTGTCCGACCACCACCGTTTATTTAACTGGCATGTTACTTTAACGTTGCACATGTAAAAACCAGGACGAAACGGACCGGGTCCTTCTCACTTCACCCACCCAAAACAACCTGCCCCCCTGGTGCCACCGCTAAGCACTGGTGCGCACCCCTTTGCCCAAGTCCAGGGTAGGTTCGGGTGTTGCCCAAACGTGTCGGGTAAAAAGTTCCATACCCGGCAGTCCTTTTCAGGGACCCCACGTCCATGGTCCCCTGACCTGGAGGTTGGGCACAGGTTTCGGTAATGACCGGGCCTCGGCCGACTCTACCGCAGGCCCATCCTCCAATCAGCATCTCCAGAGACTGCGGCTTAGTGAGAAGGTTGGTCGGGGGTTATTTACAATATGAGCAAGGATGGTTGACCTTAGGGAGATCAACATCCACCACTGCGGAGACACCATCACGTGTTTCTCAACGCAGTGATTCTAGAGCAATGCCCCCTGGGAAATATTCAAAGCAAGAAGGCCTGCGGAGACACCATCACATGTTTCTCAACACTTGCAGGAAACTAGCCAGGTTTTTCACCGGGAAGGAACAACCACGGGAAGGGCAGTCTCCAGTCAAGGAGACCACCTATGCCAAACATGGTATCCATCCACAGACAGCCGTTTCGGGATATTTGCCCCTCATCAGTGTGGAGTAGGAATCTGGCTAGTGGGAGCATTGCCTAGTAAAAGACTATGTGAGCAAGGATGGTTGACCTTAGGGAGATCAACATCCACCACTGCGGAGACACCATCACGTGTTTCTCAACGCAGTGATTCTAGAGCAATGCCTCGGGAAATATTCAAAGCAAGAAGGCCTGCGGAGAAAGTGTGAGCAGGGATGGCTAGTTTCCTGCCAGCGTTGAGAAACATGTGATGGTGTCTCCGCAGGCCTTCTTGCTTTGAATATTTCCCAGGGGGCATTGCTCTAGAATCACTGCGTTGAGAAACACGTGATGGTGTCTCCGCAGTGGTGGATGTTGATCTCCCTAAGGTCAACCATCCTTGCTCACATAGTCTTTTACTAGGCAATGCTCCCACTAGCCAGATTCCGAAACGGCTGTCTGTGGATGGATACCATGTTTGGCATAGGTGGTCTCCTTGACTGGAGACTGCCCTTCCCGTGGTTGTTCCTTCCCGGTGAAAGACCTGGCTAGTTTCCTGCCAGCGTGGAGAAACATGTGATGGTGTCTCCGCAGGCCTTCTTGCTTTGAATATTTCCCAGGGGGTATTGCTCTAGAATCACTGCGTTGAGAAACACATGATGGTGTCTCCGCAGTGGTGGATGTTGATCTCCCTAAGGTCAACCATCCTTGCTCACATAGTCTTTTACTAGGCAATGCTCCCACTAGCCAGATTCCGAAACGGCTGTCTGTGGATGGATACCATGTTTGGCATAGGTGGTCTCCTTGACTGGAGACTGCCCTTCCCGTGGTTGTTCCTTCCCGGTGAAAGACCTGGCTAGTTTCCTGCCAGCGTTGAGAAACATGTGATGGTGTCTCCGCAGGCCTTCTTGCTTTGAATATTTCCCAGGGGGCATTGCTCTAGAATCACTGCGTTGAGAAACACGTGATGGTGTCTCCGCAGTGGTGGATGTTGATCTCCCTAAGGTCAACCATCCTTGCTCACATAGTCTTTTACTAGGCAATGCTCCCACTAGCCAGATTCCTACTCCACACTGATGAGGGGCAAATACCCCGAAACGGCTGTCTGTGGATGGATACCATGTTTGGCATAGGTGGTCTCCTTGACTGGAGACTGCCCTTCCCGTGGTTGTTCCTTCCCGGGGGTTATTTACAAGACCCAAAAGTTTATGGGTTGGCCTGCAAGTTCACGGCAATTGTCTTTTTAACTGTAACTGAAGAAACGGGACAGTAGACGGTCCCAACAGGGGACTCAACTGGAGGTAGCCGGGATCCGCTACCTAATACTCTTCATCATCGGGGCTGGAGGGTGGCGGAGAGGGGTGGTCGTGCAGCTGGGCTCCCATTCTCACCCTCCTTCTGACGTCCAAGGCAAACCACCCCGTCTCGCCGCAGTGCCGTGTGAAGGTCACTAGCTCCCCGGGTTCCATGTCCCGGTCCAGATGGCCAACGGGCAGATGAGGGGCCACATCCCTCCAGGACATGAATATCTCGGCCTCCATGCCCGGCTCATATATGAACCCCCCTCCCTTTTGGGGGTTAAAGTGCCGGACCTAGCCTTCATATGTTGGGCCCCTCACCTGGAATGTGGCATTCCTTAAATTGTCCTTCTCATTGTAGGTCCAGGACAGGACCTCCGCCTTCCTTTTCTCCCGGACAGCAATCTCCTTGCCCAGCTGGCGCTGCTGCCGCTCAAAGTACGGCGCGTCTGCAGCCTGCTCAGGTTCATCCTGCGCGGGGGCTGGGCCAAGCCGGAGTCCCTCCGTGCCGGCTACGACCGGCACCTTTGACAACAGGGGACCCCGCTGTGTCATGGCCTGGTCTGCTGCCTTGCAGCGGCAACCCTGCAACGCCTCAGCAGAGGCATGGAATCTGGGAGCGGCCAGCGTTGCCCACTGGGCTCACTTCTGGTCAGGAACCGCCTCCGCCTTGGCCGGGCGGACTGCCAGGGCCAGTGTCATCTCGGGCACGGCTTCTTCCGGGACCGGGAACACTGTTGGTTCCAAGGCGGGACGGGGCACCTTCCGGGCGCTGGTCTGGCATGGAGCTGGTACGGGTGCGGGGGCAGTGACTGGCTGGCTGCTGGCGGCTTCCTCTGGCTGGTGCTCGCGGGCCGACGGAACGGTCTCCGCTGCCGGTATTGGTGGCAGCGGACCGAGCGGGGGGTCGGCAGCAGGCACGGGCAGCGAGGGAGGCAGCGTGCTGGGCAGGGGCAGACCGTGCCCCTCAGCCTGGTCGGCCGGTCCCTGGGGGACATAGGGGCGTGGGTCGCTTACCCGCTCCTCCAAGGCTGCCTCCACTTCACGGGCCCGAATGGCTGCGGCCAACTCCGCCATCTCGGCCGTCCATCTTTTCAGCAGAAAGCTCGCCTGTGCCTGGATCCGGTGGCACATTCATTCCGTCTGGGCTTCCACCCAGTCGGCAGTTCCGGGCGTGGGCTCCTGTACTGCGGGTTTGCCAGACGGGTCGGCCATGCTGCACTCTCGGTGGTATCCAGGAACAAGAAGGGTGGCAGGGTCCTGGAGTCCCTGCCCTTTATCCACTCGGTCACATGTCGCAGAATCTTCACCCGCCCCCCTTGGTCTGTTGCCGGCACTCCTTTTTGCGGCCTGCTAGTTTCGTTTTTCGACTCGGCTCACTTTCCGGCCGCGTTCCCAGGGGTCGGGGCTTTGGCTTTCGCGCCCTTTTCATGGGGAAAAAGACACTGGGCTGTAGTTTTTCGCGACAAAATGGCGGCAAAGATGGCGACTTCTGAAAATGTAACGGATGTAATGTAATGCAACGGATCATCGCTGACTGTCCAATGCAAGGCGCACTTCCACAAGGTAAGTGGATGGGTAAATATCCTGTTCATGACGCCAAGTTTTGGGGTGTGCCGCCTCCGTGCCAGCAGCCGGCGCTGCTCAGTTCCAGGCTTCCTTGGGTGGTGGCTCGAGGGTCTCCGGACCCGGGGGTCTCGCGGAGACGCCGAATAAATGGGGGGATGTAGATGTACGGGCTAGGCCGTAGTAAGTTTGTGATGCCACCCACAGTGTGTGGTGAGGTGGGACACCACCGCTGCTGTTATGGGGCACCCGGGGGAGATGTTGTGCAGCAAGTTGTTAACCCCTCCATGGGCAGGGATGGTGGACCCGGGACCCAGTGCGGGGGATGGCGACCACAGGGGGTGCTGGTGTACTCACGGTTAGTAAAACACACAAGTCTTTGGTAAATCAAGGTGATGGTGGCCTTTTCCGCGGCCGGTTGCGTTCGGGGTCCCCCCCCCCGGCTGGTGGTCTCTATCCTTTTCCTGCACTTCTTTGTGTAAGGTGGACTTTCCTAGTGTGAAACTCAGGTGTCTGCTCCCGGCTGGATGTGACCTAAAGAGCCGTGCCCGCAGATGCTGGCCCGTGGGATCTATGGGCCCTAGCGGTGACCTCTTATCCCTAATCAATGGGCTGTTGTCTTCTATGAGGGGCTTTGGGTGGGACAGGACCTCTAGTCCTGGCCTCAATCGGTTAATTAACCAGTTCCAGTAGGTTCTGGTGCTGGCTTCAGGGTCCGAGTAGCCCCCTTTGTGCACTGTTTCCGGTCGGGTCCCCGGTGTAGGTACCGGTGAGCTATAACCCTGTCCCGGTCCACCTCGGTTCTGCCGAGCTGTCTTCCCACCTCCTGCTGATGGAGACCACCGTCTGCCTCCTAGTCAATGGCACCAGGGCTCCTACCCTGGCACCGTTCAACTTGAACTTCACTGCTGGAGCTACACTTAGCTCCAGCCCACACTCCTCTCCAAACTGAACTACCAACTTATCTGCTTGCTTTACCGCCCTGAGCTGTCTAGACCCCTGAGTGGGTGTGTCCCAACTGCCTGGTCATGCCCACTGGTGTGTCTGTCTGTCCCTAAGGGGAGGTGGCTAGAGTTTCTGGTCGGCTGTGTGTTTCCTAGTGAGGGAACGGTGTAATGCGGGGGGCCTATCTGTGACTACTTGGTTTTGCCAGGGCGTCACAGTAACATATTGACAGTTTTGACGGCCTAGATTTTTATCAGGTGGCCTACAGCAACCAATCACAGCTCTGCTTCTGTCTTGCTATAGGTCTTTAATAGGAGCTGTGATTGGTTGCTATAGGCAACAAAGGACTTTCTTAGTATAAGACAGCTTATGTGTCACTTACTTTGATTTCGGTGGTGAGAGTGGGAGAGAGTGAGAGTGGGAAGAAGGAGAGTGGGAGAATGGAAGAGAGGGAGCGTGGAAGAGAGAGAGAAAGACTTAAATACTACCCCGGGCAATGCTGAGTACCACAGCTAGCATATATATGCACTGCTCAAAAAAATAATGGTAACACTAAAATGCAAATTCCTTGTTTAAGTGTTTCCTTTATTTTTTTGAGCAGTGTATATATATATATATATATATATATATATATATATATATATATATACACTGCCTTGCGAAAGTATTCGTCCCCTTGAATTTTTCAACCTTTTCCCACATTTGAGGCTTCAAACATAAAGATAAAATGTTAATGTTCTGGTGAAGAATCAACAAGTGACACAATTGTGAAGGTGAGCGATATTTATTGCTTATTTTAAACTTTTATAAATAATAATAAACTGAAAATTGGGGCGTGCAATATTATTCATCCCCTGTAAGTTAATACTTTGTAGTGCCCCCTTTTGCTGTGATTACAGCTGCAGTATCTTGGGGTATGTGTCTATCAGTTTTGCACATGGAGAGGCTGAAATTCTCGTCCGTTCTTCCTTTGTAAACATCTGGAGCTGAGTGAGGTTGGATGGAGGCGTTTGTGATCAGCAGTTTTCAGCTCTTTCCACAGATTCTCGATTGGGTTCAGGTCTGGACTGTGACTTGGCCATTCTAACACCTGGATACGGTTATTTGTGAACCATTCCATTGTAGATTTTGCTTTATGTTTGGGATCATTGTCTTGTTGGAAAACAAATCTCCGTCCCAGTCTCAGGTCTTTTGCAGACTCCAACAGGTTTTCTTCAAGAATGGTCCTGTATTTGGCTCCATCCATCTTCCCATCAATTTTAACCATCTTCCCTGTCCCTGCAGAAAAAAGCAGGCCCAAACCATGATGCTGCCACCACCATGTTTGACAGTGGGGATGGTGTGTTCAGGGTGATGAACTGTGTTGGTTTTATATCGTTCGGCATTGTGCCCAAAAAGTTTGATTTTGGTTTCATCTGAGCAGAGCACCTTCTTCCACATGTTTGGTGTCTCCAGGCGGCTTGTGGCAAACTTTAAACAACACTTTTTATGGATATTTTTGAGAAATGGCTTTCTTCTTGCCACTCTTCCATAAAGGCCAGATTTGTGCAGTGTACGACTGATTGTTGTCCTATGGACAGACTCTCCCACCTCAGCTGTAGATCTCTGCAGTTCATCCAGAGGGATCATGGGCCTCTTGGTTGCATCTCTGATCAGTCTTCTCCTTGTGTGAGATGATAGTTTGGATGGACGGCCGGGTCTTGGTAGATTTGCAGTGGTATGATACTCCTTCCATTTCAATATGATCGCTTGCACAGTGCTTCTTGGGATGTTTAAAGTTTTAGAAATCTTTTTGTAACCAAATCCAGCTTTAAACTTCTCCACAACAGTATCACGGACCTGCCTGTTGTGTTCCTTGGTCTTCATGATGCTCTCTGCGCTTTACACAGAACCCTGAGACTATCACAGAGCAGGGGCATTTATACGGAGACTTGATTACACACAGGGGCTTATATTTATCATCATCAGTCATTTAGGACAACATCGGATCATTCAGAGATCCTCAATCAACTTCTGGAATGAGTTTGCTGCACTGAAAGTAAAGGGGATGAATAATATTGCACGCACCAATTTTCAGTTTATTATTTTTTACAAAAGTTTAAATAAGCAATAAATTTCGTTTATCTTCACAATTGTGTCACTTGTTGTTGATTCTTCACCAGAACATTAACATTTTTATCTTTATGTTTGAAGCCTGAAATGTGGGAGAAGGTTCAAAAATTCAAAGGGGCTGAATACTTTCGCAAGGCACTGTTTATAGTTTTGATTTTCTTCTCATCAGTTGTTCCACCACAATAAAAACTGGGAGCGTCGCACCCATCTGATTAGGAATAGTAATGCTATAATAAAGGGCCATGCTCCACCCTGCGCAGCGCTATATATTTATATGGCGCAGCACATTCCCATAGACCTCTGCACATGACGTAATAAACATCCAATAATTAGTGTTCATTATAATTAGTTTATGCGTAATTATTTTTATTTATACATTTGGTAAAAAGGCCATTATCACAATGTCTGTCGTGGACGTCATCCCTTTTTCATCAGATCCCGAATGGCGGCGTATAGATCTGTTGTAATCCAGTTACCGCATATCCAGAGGTATAAATACACAGGGTGCGGGGGCTGCGTCACACCCAGGGCTTGTCGGGGGCCATATTGGAAATTTTGCATCCGGGGCCAGTGAGCTTCGACATCCCATTGTTGCTGATGAATCCCATTGATCACAATGACTTCCATTTGGGTTCTGTAGATTGTGGCCCCAATGCCCCACGCTTGATGCCATTAATAATACTGGTGTCATCATATGTGGCAGCGGGAACCTTGGGGAACAGTGCTTCACACCCTACAGCTACGCCCCCGCAGAACCCCCGGGAACAAAGCCCTACTGAATGGGGATCTATTTCTATTTCTTTTATAAGCTTTATCAGAGCTAAGCAAAGGCAATTGTGAAGGGAAGTGAGAAGGTGAGCTGTGATATCACCTAATGTAATTAGAGGTAATACTGTATGTGTCCTAAACAGGATGGGAGGAGGTGAGCTGTGATATCACCTAATGTAATTAGAGGTAATACTGTATGTGTCCTAAACAGGATGGGAGGAGATGAGCTGTGATATCATCTAATGTAATTAGAGGTGATATGTATCCTAAACAGGATGGGAGGAGGTGAGCTGTGATATCACCTAATGTAATTAGAGGTGATATGTGTCCTAAACAGGAGGGGAGGAGGTGAGCTGTGATATCACCTAATGTAATTAGAGGTGATATGTGTCCTAAACAGGAGGGGAGGAGGTGAGCTGTGATATCACCTAATGTAATTAGAGGTGATATGTGTCCTAAACAGGATAGGAGGAGGTGAGCTGTGATATCACCTAATGTAATTAGAGGTGATATGTGTCCTAAACAGGAGGGGAGGAGGTGAGCTGTGATATCACCTAATGTAATTAGAGGTGATATGTGTCCTACATATGAGGGGAGTAGGTGAGCTGTGATATCACCTAATGTAATTAGAGGTGAGTGATATGTGTCCTAAACAGGAGGGGAGGAGGTGAGCTGTGATATCACCTAATGTAATTAGAGGTAATACTGTATGTGTCCTAAACAGGATGGGAGGAGGTGAGCTGTGATATCACCTAATGTAATTAGAGGTGAGTGATATGTGTCCTACACAGGAGGGGAGGAGGTGAGCTGTGATATCACCTAATGTAATTAGAGGTGATATGTGTCCTAAACAGGATGGGAGGAGGTGAGCTGTGATATCACCTAATGTAATTAGAGGTGATATGTGTCCTAAACAGGAGGGGAGGAGGTGAGCTGTGATATCACCTAATGTAATTAGAGGTGATATGTGTCCTAAACAGGAGGGGAGGAGGTGAGCTGTGATATCACCTAATGTAATTAGAGGTGATATGTGTCCTAAACAGGATAGGAGGAGGTGAGCTGTGATATCACCTAATGTAATTAGAGGTGATATGTGTCCTAAACAGGAGGGGAGGAGGTGAGCTGTGATATCACCTAATGTAATTAGAGGTGATATGTGTCCTACATATGAGGGGAGTAGGTGAGCTGTGATATCACCTAATGTAATTAGAGGTGAGTGATATGTGTCCTAAACAGGAGGGGAGGAGGTGAGCTGTGATATCACCTAATGTAATTAGAGGTAATACTGTATGTGTCCTAAACAGGATGGGAGGAGGTGAGCTGTGATATCACCTAATGTAATTAGAGGTGATATGTGTCCTAAACAGGAGGGGAGGAGGTGAGCTGTGATATCACCTAATGTAATTAGAGGTGAGTGATATGTGTCCTAAACAGGAGGGGAGGAGGTGAGCTGTGATATCACCTAATGTAATTAGAGGTGAGTGATATGTGTCCTAAACAGGAGGGGAGGAGGTGAGCTGTGATATCACCTAATGTAATTAGAGGTGATATGTGTCCTAAACAGGATGGGAGGAGGTGAGCTGTGATATCACCTAATGTAATTAGAGGTGATATGTGTCCTAAACAGGAGGTGAGCTGTGATATCACCTAATGTAATTAGAGGTGATATGTGTCCTAAACAGGAGGGGAGGAGGTGAGCTGTGATATCACCTAATGTAATTAGAGGTGATGTGTCCTAAACAGGAGGGGAGGAGGTGAGCTGTGATATCACCTAATGTAATTAGAGGTGATATGTGTCCTAAACAGGATGGGAGGAGGTGAGCTGTGATATCACCTAATGTAATTAGAGGTGATATGTGTCCTAAACAGGAGGGGAGGAGGTGAGCTGTGATATCACCTAATGTAATTAGAGGTGAGTGATATGTGTCCTAAACAGGATGGGAGGAGGTGAGCTGTGATATCATCTAATGTAATTAGAGGTGATATGTGTCCTAAACAGGAGGGGAGGAGGTGAGCTGTGATATCACCTAATGTAATTAGAGGTGAGTGATATGTGTCCTAAACAGGATGGGAGGAGGTGAGCTGTGATATCACCTAATGTAATTAGAGGTGATATGTGTCCTAAACAGGATGGGAGGAGGTGAGCTGTGATATCACCTAATGTAATTAGAGGTGATATGTGTCCTAAACAGGAGGGGAAGAGGTGAGCTGTGATATCACCTAATGTAATTAGAGGTGATATGTGTCCTAAACAGGATGGGAGGAGGTGAGCTGTGATATCACCTATTGTAATTAGAGGTGATATGTGTCCTAAACAGGATGGGAGGAGGTGAGCTGTGATATCATCTAATGTACTTAGAGGTGATATGTGTCCTAAACAGGATGGGAGGAGGTGAGCTGTGATATCACCTAATGTAATTAGAGGTGATATGTGTCCTAAACAGGATGGGAGGAGGTGAGCTGTGACATCATCTATAATGATTTATTCATCCTGTGTTACTGTATCTACTGTTCATAGAGGCATTGTCTGTCATTGTAAAGGAGGAGGAGGTGAGCCGTGACATTATTTATTGTAAATTGTGGATGGGGAGGAGGGGTGCTGTGACATCATCTATAATAATTGATTGATCCTGTGTTATCTACTGTTTATAGAGGCGTTATCAGTCATTGTACAGGAGGAGGAGGAGGTGAGCTGTGACATCTATAATGATTGATGGATCCTGTGTTGTCTACTGTATGTAAAGTTATCAGTCATTGTACAGGAGGAGGAGGTGAGCTGTGATATCATCTAATGTAACTAGAGGTAATATGTGTCCTAAACAGGATGCGAGGAGGTGAGCTGTGGCATCATCTGTAATGATTGATCCTGTGTTACTCTATATAGAGGTGTTATCAATCATTGCACAGGAGGAGGAGGTGAGCTGTGACACTATTTATTGTGAATGGTGGATCCTGTGTTATCTACTGTACATAGAGGAGTTATCATTCATTGTACAGGTGGGGAAAGAGGTGAGCTGTGATATCACCTATTGTGAATGGTGGATGCTGTGTTATCTACTGTACATAGAGGAGTTATCATTCATTGTACAGGAGGAGGAGGTGAGCTGTGACATCCCCTATTGTGAATGGTGGATGCTGTGTTATCTACTGTACATAGAGGAGTTATCATTCATTGTATAGGAGGAGGAGGTGAGCTGTGACATCACCTATTGTGAATGGTGGATCTCATGTTATCTACTGTATATAGAAGTGTGACATTTCATTGTGATTGTATTTGTGATGAGAATAAGATTTCTCATAAGCCATTTGTACAAAACAGGAGGCCTATAATAGTTCTAGTGGCAAGTGTGAAAATGGTGATGTCGATGTAATTTTCTTAATATTCTTTCCCTTTAAGTCAGTTTTTACTGCAGTTAAGCATTATTTTCATGCAACAGGAGGCTCGGCCTGAACAATTCGGCATGCACTGAGTGGCAATCAGCTGCACAGTCCGCAGACACTGCACAGGACGCTGTGTGCAGGAGGGCAGATATAATTAGGTTTTATGGACGGTCTTTATCTTCACTTGCACAAGGACATTTTGGACATTTATTGGATGGTGTCATTAATTAGTAATATTGCATCATTTATAGACCCATAAATAAAAATGGTTAGATCCGCTAGGGGCGCCCCCTTTATTGCACGGCGCCCCCTTTGTACCCACCATGGGTGGGCCTTGGTTTTCTTGCATTCACTCTTATGAGTCTTGCTCGGCCTTATTTTCACCTTCTCGTCCCCAGGATTGCACAACTCACACGATCCCGACACTTAACCTTTATGTAGAGAAGATAAAAATAAACCAACTAGAGAAAATGATGGGTTTACGTGGGCGCAGCCATTACCCAACTGTACAGAACCCGGTGTCCTGCCCCCGGGCACCCACTCATGTCGCTGCCCACTGGATCCATCATGGCTGACATCAAACACGTCCAGTCCTGCCTTGGGCGCCCACTCATGTCACTGCCCACCAGATCCATCACGGGTGACACAAACACGTCCAGTCCTGCCCCGGTCTCCCACTCAAGTCACTACCCACTGAATCCATCATAGGTGATACCAAACACGTCCAGTCCGTCTCCCAGGCGCCCACTCATGTCACTGCCCACTGGATCCAACACGGATGACACCAAACATGTCCAGTCGGGCCCCCAAGTGCCCACTCATGTCACTGCCCACTGGATCCATCATAGGTGACACAAAATACGTACAGTTCTGGCCCCGGGTGCTCACTCATGTCACTTTCTACTGAATCCATCACAACTGTCCACTGGATCCGTCACAAGTGACACCTAACACGTCCAGTCCTGCCACCAGGTGCCCACTCATGTCACTGCCCACGGGATTCATTACGTCTGACACCAAACATGTCCAGTCCTGCCCTCAGGCGCCCACTCATGTCACTGCCCACCAGATCCATCACGGGTGACACAAACACGTCCAGTCCTGCCCCGGTCTCCCACTCAAGTCACTACCCACTGAATCCATCATAGGTGATACCAAACACGTCCAGTCCGTCTCCCAGGCACCCACTCATGTCACTGCCCACTGGATCCAACACGGATGACACCAAACATGTCCAGTCGGGCCCCCAAGTGCCCACTCATGTCACTGCCCACGGGATCCATCATAGGTGATATCAAACACATCCAGTCCTGACCCCAGATGCCCACTCATGTCACTGCCCACTGGATCCATCATAGGTGACACAAAATACGTACAGTTCTGGCCCCGGGTGCTCACTCATGTCACTGCCTACTGAATCCATCACAACTATCCACTGGATCCATCACAAGTGACACCTAACACGTCCAGTCCTGCCACCAGGCGCCCACTCATGTCACTGCCCACGGGATCCATTACGTCTGACACCAAACATGTCCAGTCCTGCCCTCAGGCGCCCACTCATGTCATTGTCCACTGGATCCATCATAGGTGACACCAAACATGTCCAGTCCTGCCCTGGGTGCCCACTCACGTCACTGCCCACTGGATCCATCATAGGTGACACCAAATATGTCCAGTCCTGCCACCAGGCACCCACTCATGTCACTGCCCACGGGATCCATTACGGCTGACACCAAACATGTCCAGTCCTGCCCTCAGGTGCCCACACATGTCATTATCCACTGGATCTATCATGGGTGACACAAACATGTCCAGTCCTGCCTCGGGCGCCCACTCATGTCACTGCCCACCAGATCCATCACGGGTGACACAAATACGTCCAGTCCTGCCCTGGTCTCCCACTCAAGTCACTACCCACTGAATCCATCATAGGTGACACCAAACACGTCCAGTCCGTTTCCTAGCCGCCCACTCATGTCACTGCCCACTGGATTCATCACGGATGAAACCAAACATGTCCAGTTGGGCCCCCGGGCACCCACTCATGTCACTGCCCACGGGATCCATCATAGGTGATATCAAATACATTCAGTCCTGACCCCAGGTGCCCACTCATGTCACTGCCCACTAGATCCATCATAGGTGACACAAAATACGTCCAGTTCTGGCCCCGGGTGCTCACTCATGTCACTGCCTACTGAATCCATCACAACTATCCACTGGATCCATCACAAGTGACACCTAACACGTCCAGTCCTGCCACCAGGCGCCCACTCATGTCACTGCCCACGGGATCCATTACGGCTGACACCAAACATGTCCAGTCCTGCCCACAGGCGCCCACTCATGTCATTGTCCACTGGATCCATCATAGGTGACACCAAACATGTCCAGTACTGCCCCGGGCACCCACTCATGTCACTGCCCATTGGATCCATTACGGCTGACACCAAACATGTCCAGTCCTGCCCTCAGGCGCCCACTCATGTCATTGTCCACTGGATCCATCATAGGTGACACCAAACATGTCCAGTCCTGCCATGGGCGCCCACTCATGTCACTGCCCACTGGATCCATCATAGGTGACACCAAATACGTCCAGTCCTGACCCCGGGTGCCCACTCATGTCACTGCCTACTGGATCCATCACAGGTGCCACCAAACATGTCCAGTCCTGCCACCAAGCGCCCACTCATTCAACTGTCCACTGGATCCGTCGCGGGTGACACGTAACACGTCCAGTCCTGCCACCAGGCATCCACTAATTTCACTGCCCACTGGATCCATCACTGGTGACACCAAATATGTCCAGTCCTGCCCTCATGTCACTGCCCACTGGATCCATCATAGGTGACACCAAATACGTCCAATCTTGACCCCGGGTGCCCACTCATGTCACTGCCTAGTGGATCCATCACGGGTGCCACCAAACATGTCCAGTCCTGCCACCAAGCGCCCACTCATTCAACTGTCCACTGGATCCGTCGCGGGTGACACCTAACACATCCAGCCCTGCCACCAGGCGCCCACTCATGTCACTTCCCACCAGATCCATCATGGCTTACACCAAACATGTCCAGTCCTGCCCCTGGGCGCCCACTCATTTCACTGCCCACAGGATCCATCACGGGTGACACAAACACATCAAGTCCAGCTCCCTGGCGCCCACTCATGTCACTGCCCATGGGATTCACCTCGGCTGACACCAAACACGTCCAGTCCTGCCCCCGGCCGCCCACTCATGTCTCTGCCCACCGGATCCATCACTGCTTCTGACAGTGTTCATAAAAATAACTTGAGAAAATCCGAATGACACTAATAAACTTTTAAATTGCAGTTTACATTTGATGAATCATCATGAGCTCAACCATTACCTCCTAATGAACGATTGCAGACAGTGCACCGGGAGGGAGCATTTAAAGGGAACGCTCATCTTTCATCTTTCAACCATGCTGTATTTTTATTACTAAATTCCAGCAGATAACACTAGTTTCTACAGCCGGTGCAGCTTCAGGAGAAATTATTTTTTGCAGGACAGGTGCAGTAAAAGGGATGGTGGCAATAAATGACTAGCACAGCGCCATCCAATGTGTCCTGACCCTTACTGATACCACAACCGTCTCCCAGCTGCTTTAATAGGAAAGTTCAAAAAGGAACTCCCAAAATATAATCTGTACAATACTCCAGAGCTGAACTCACTATTCTGCTGGTGCAGTCACTGTGCACATACATTACATTACTGATCCTGAGCTACCTCCTGTATTATACTCCAGAGCTGCACTCACTATTCTGCTGCTGCAGCCACTGTGTATATACATTACATTACTGATCCTGAGTTACCTCCTCTATTATACTCCAGAGCTGCACTCACTATTCTGCTGGTGCAGTTACTGTGTACATACATTACATTTTTGATCCTGAGTTACCTCCTGTATTATACTCCAGAGCTGCACTCACTATTCTGCTGGTGTAGTCACTGTGTACATACATTACATTACTGATCCTGAGTTACCTCCTGTATTATACTCCAGAGCTGCACTCACTATTCTGCTGGTGAAGTCACTGTGCACATACATTACATTACTGATCCTGAGCTACCTCCTGTATTATACTCCAGAGCTGCACTCACTATTCTGCTGGTGGAGTCACTGTGCACATACATTACATTACTGATCCGGAGTTACCTCCTGTATTATACTCCAGAGCTGCACTCACTGTTCTGCTGGTGCAGTCACTGTGTACATACATTACATTACTGATCCTGAGTTACCTCCTGTATTATACTCCAGAGCTGCACTCACTATTCTGCTGGTGCAGTCACTGTGTACATACATTACATTACTGATCCTGAGTTACCTTCTGTATTATACTCCTGAGCTGCACTCACTGTTCTGCTGGTGCAGTCACTGTGTACATACATTACATTACTGATCCTGAGTTACCTCCTGTATTATACTCCAGAGCTGCACTCACTATTCTGCTGGTGCAGTCACTGTATATACATTACATTACTGATCCTGAGTTACCTCCTGTATTATACTCCAGAGGTGCACTCACTATTCTGCTGGTGCAGTCACTGTGTACATACATTACATTACTGATCCCGAGTTACCTCCTGTATTATACTCCAGAGCTGCACTCACTATTCTGCTGGTGCAGTCACTGTGCACATACATTACATTACTGATCCTGAGCTACCTCCTGTATTATACTCCAGAGCTGCACTCACTATTCTGCTGGTGGAGTCACTGTGCACATACATTACATTACTGATCCGGAGTTACCTCCTGTATTATACTCCAGAGCTGCACTCACTGTTCTGCTGGTGCAGTCACTGTTTACATACATTACATTACTGATCCTGAGTTACCTCCTGTATTATACTCCAGAGCTGCACTCACTATTCTGCTGGTGCAGTCACTGTGTACATACATTACATTACTGATCCTGAGTTACCTCCTGTATTATACTCCAGAGCTGCACTCACTGTTCTGCTGGTGCAGTCACTGTGTACATACATTACATTACTGATCCTGAGTTACCTCCTGTATTATATACTCCAGAGCTGTACTCACTATTCTGCTGGTGCAGTCACTGTGTACATACATTACATTACTGATCCTGAGTTACCTCCTGTATTATACTCCAGAGCTGCACTCACTGTTCTGCTGGTGCAGTCACTGTGTACATACATTACATTACTGATCCCGAGTTACCTCCTGTATTATATACTCCAGAGCTGTACTCACTATTCTGCTGGTGCAGTCACTGTGTACATACATTACATTACTGATCCGGAGTTACCGCCTGTATTATACTCCAGAGCTGCACTCACTGTTCTGCTGGTGCAGTCACTGTGTACATACATTACATTACTGATCCTGAGTTACCTCCTGTATTATACTCCAGAGCTGTACTCACTATTCTGCTGGTGCAGTCACTGTGTACATACATTACATTACTGATCCTGTACTAATCCTGAGTTACATCCTGTATTATACTCCAGAGCTGCACTCACTATTCTGCTGGTGCAGTCACTGTGTACATACATTACATTACTGATCCTGTACTAATCCTGAGTTACATCCTGTATTATACTCCAGAGCTGCACTCACTATTCTGCTGGTGCAGTCACTGTGTACATACATTACATTACTGATCCTGAGTTACCTCCTGTATTATACTCCAGAGCTGCACTCACTGTTCTGCTGGTGCAGTCACTGTACACATACATTACTGATCCTGTATTATAGTGGCTGATAACAGGGAGCACTAGCTGAAAATTTGGATTTGCGTTTCCTATATAAATGATAGTCAGTGTATCCGGATCTCTGTATATACAGTACAATGTATACTGTTATTAGTGAATCATTGGGATACAATATTTGTGTTTGCTCATGGAGAGCCATCGCCATCCTCATAAAGATCCGCGCAGCCGAAACTAGGTCATATCCACTGTTGCTCATCTGGACGGGACGCCCGGGGGTTTCAAGCTGACTGATCCATTAAATAATACATCATTACAAGGGCAATTGTAACCTAATTCCTGCCGGAGGAGCCGCCATCAGTCTATCCTGTAGATTTTATCAGTTACGTCAGGATTTTCTTTTTATGCTGTTTAGTAAAATCCTAAATTCTGCATCCTCTGCCCAAAATTTCTGTCCTATTTTTTGTAAAATGTATTACTCTCCTCTGGGCAGCCCGGATAATAGTGCACGTGAAGAGTTAAAGATTGGCTCTAAAATGACTCCATAAAGGGCTGTCCACAGTTATATATCCATTGCCTACACTGTGTTTCCCCGAAAATAAGACCTAGCTACAGTCAGAGCGAGGGTTAGGGGATGGGGGCAAACTGACCAATGCCCAGAGCAACCACTGTCCTAGGGGCTCCCAGCACTGCTATTTCATGGTTAAGACTGCTTAAGGACCTTTGGTGACATCACAGTCATGATGTCACCAAAGGTCCTTTAACTGCAGGGAGTCAAGGTGAACTGAAGCTTAAACAAGGTGGTATGTATGTGCAGTGTGTCTATACATGTGCAGTGTGCGTTTACATACATGTGTATGTGCAGTGTGTATATTTACATGTGTGTGTGTGTGTATATATAATTTGTATGTGCAGTGTGTATATACATGTGCATGGGCAGTGTATGCATGTGCAGTGAGTGTATATACATGTGCAGTGTGTGTATGTGTGTATATGTGCATGTGCAGTGAGTGTATATACAGTACATGTGTATGTGTAGTGTATGTATATATATATATGTGCATGTGCAGTGTGTATATACATGTGCATGGGCAGTGTATGTGCATGTACATGTGCGGTTTGTATATACATGTGCAGTGTATGCATATGCAGTGAGTGTATATACATGTGCAGTGTGTGTGTGTGTGTGTATATGTGCATGTGCAGTGAGTGTATATACAGTACATGTGTATGTGCAGTGTGTGTGTGTATTTATATGTGCATGTGCAGTGTGTATATACATGTGCATGGGAAGTGTATGTGTATGTACATGTGCATGTGCTGTTTGTGTATATATGTGCATGTGCAGTGTGTGTATATACATGTGCAGTTTGTGTGTGTATATACATGTGTATGTGCAGTGAGTAGAGATGAGCGAACCGGTCGCGGTTCGGCTCGAGGTGGTTCGCCGAACGGAGGTCTCGTTCGAGTTCAGTTCGTCGAACGTTCGACGAACCGAACTCGAACGTATAGGCTATAATGGGAGGCAATCACAAACACATAAAAATGCATTATAAATGTACACAAACAGTTAATAAACATTGCCATAACACTTACCGGTCCTCGCGATCCCTTCTGCACTCTGTCTCCTGCCGCTATTCCATCCGATGATCGCTGAATCCTCCCGGTGACCTGCACTGCCAGCAGAGATGCAGGACCTATCGTGACGTCAAAATAGCCATGTGACCAGTCATGTGGCTATTATCTCATTGGCTACAGACTGGTCACATGACTATGACACGTCATGTAGGACCTGCGAGTGCATCTCTCCGGTACACGGTGCACATATGTGTATCGCCGTGTACCGGCGACATGCTCTAGCACACGGTCGACTCCCCGTTCCGTTAGGGACCGGCTGACACAGCCGGTCATTAACGGAGATCACCGTTGCCATAGCAACGCAGTTAGCGGTGACGTCACCGCTAACCGCGGCTCCGAGAGCACCGTTGCTATGGTAACGCGTCTGTCAGCGTTACCGCTAGCAGCCAGCAGTGATCACTCACGGAGTGAAGGCTGCACGCTGCTGCACGATTGTAGTGAGCATTGTAGTGAGGATGGAGGTTCCCCAGCCCCAAGTGATGAGCTGGTGAATCTCATCCTTCCTCACTACAATCGTCACTACTACTACACTAGAAAGAAAGAAGACAGAAGAGCAGGGTCGTGGAGGGCTGACAGGGGGTAATAAAGATGGAGTCTCTAATGTGTCTGTGTATTTATTTCTATTAAAGTATTTTTCCTCTGTGTGGTGTCTTTTTTTTAACCCTTTATTGGAGATTCTTAATGGCCGGGTCAAACGTGCCTGACATTAAGAATCTCTGGCTTAATACTGGCTAGTAAAACAAAGCCAGTATTAACTCATGATTACCCAACAAGCCACCCGGCTCCAGGGCTGTTGGAAGAGTTGGATACAGCGCCAGATGATGGCGCTTCTATGAGAGCGCCATTTTCTGGGACGGCTGCGGACTGAAATCCGCAGCAGAGGCGCCCACAAACCTCGGGCTAACCTGTGCTGCGTATTCCAATCCCCAGCTGCCTAGTTGTACCCGGCTGGACACAAAAATAGGGCGAAGCCCACGTCATTTGTTTTTTAATTATTTCATGAAATAAGTGAAATAATTAAAAAAAACGGGCTTCCCTATATTTTTGGTTCCCAGCCGGGTACAAATAGGCAACTGGGGGTTGGAGGCAGCCCGTGGCTGCCAGCTGTACCTGGCTAGCATACAAAAATATGGCGAAGCCCACGTCATTTTTTTGGTGGGCAAAAAACTTCTGCATACAGTCCTGGATGGAGTATGCTGAGCCTTGTAGTTCTGCAGCTGCTGTCTGCTCTTCTCCATACAGACAGACAGCAGCTGCAGAACTACAAGGCTCAGCATACTCCATCCAGGACTGTATGCAGAATTTTTTTGCCCCCTGAAAAAATTATGTGGGCTTCGCCATATTTTTGTATGCTAGCCAGGTACAGCAGGCAGGTACGGCTGCCCCCAACCCCCAGTTGCCTATTTGTACCCGTCTGGGAACCAAAAATAAAGGGAAGCCCTTTTTTTATTATTTCATGAATTTCATGAAATAATTAGAAAACAAATGACGTAGGCTTTGCCCCATTTTTGTGTCCAGCCAGGTACAACTAGGCAGCTGGGGATTGGAATCCGCACCACCGGTTGGCCTGAGCTTTCTGGGCCCCACTGCTGCGAATTGCAGTCTGCAGCCACCTCAGAAAATGGCATTTTCATAGAAGCGCCATCTTCTGGCGCTGTATCCAACTCTTCCAGCACCTGCCTGCTATACCTGGCTAGCATACAAAAATATGGCGAAGCTCACGTCCTTTTTTTGTAGTTTTTTGGCAAAAAAAATAAAAAATGCTTCCCTGGATTTTCCATTGCCAGTGAAGGTAACACCAAGCAGTGGGGGTTAGCAGCCAGTAGCTGCTTGGATTACCCTTAGCTAGCAATACAAAAAATGCAGCGGGAGCCCATATATATTTTTTTTAATTATTTATTTAAATAACTAAAAATAAAATGGGCTTCCCTGTATTTTGATTGCTGGACATCACAGTGCTGTAAAAATAAATCTTTAAAAAAATGACGTAGCGCTCCGCGGTATTTTTGATTCTCAGCGCAGATAAAACAGACAGCTATGGGTTGCCACCCCCATCTGCCTGCCGTTACCTTGGTTGTCAATCAAAATACAGGGAAGCCCATTAATTTTTTCTATTTAAAAAATAGTTAAAAAAAAAAATTACGTTGGGTCCCCCCATTTTTGATAGCCAGCTAGGGTAAAGCAGACGGCTGTAGCCTGAAAACCACAGCTGGCAGCTTTACCGTGGTTGGGGATCCAATGTGGAGGTCCCCTCAGGCTCTTTTTTATAATTATTTTATAAATATTAATAATTACACAATAAAAGTAGGGTCCCCCCCAAATTGGATCACCAGCCAAGGTAAAGCGGACAGCTGTGGTCTGGTATTCTCAGGGTGGGAAGGTCCATAGTTATTGGGCCTTCACAGCCTAAAAATAGCAGGCCGCAGGCACCCCAGACGTGGCGCATCCACTAGATGCGCCAATCCTGGCGCTTCACCCCAGCTCATCCCGTGCCCTGGTGCAGTGGCAAACGGGGTAATAAATCGGGTTGATACTAGCTGTAAAGTCACCTGAGATCAAGCCCAGCAGTTTGTGATGTCATGGCGTCTATTAGATACCCAACATCATAAACTGTCAGTACTAACAAAAACAAAAAATCGACAAAAGAAATTTATTTGAAAAAACAGTCCCCAAAACATTTCCTCTTTCACCAATTTATTGTAAGAAAAAAAATAAAGGGGTCCCACGACGACTCTGGACCGTCTAGAATATGGGGGGGAGACACTCAGGGAACGTATCCCCCATTTTCTAGGAGTGCGGACCCTTCATGTGAGGAGTGTGGGTGCAATGAATCTGCACTCACTCTCCCCGGGTCCACAGCAGCAGAGTCCATGTCATAATGGTTGCTACCAAAGCTGCAATGCCCTGCTCATGAGGTAAGGGCATGCCTAATCAGGAGAACTACTGTAGAGGAAGCTCTGCTCACTGGTATATAGGTGCTCAGAGGTAATAATAGATAAAATTAGTGAGTAACCTCGGCACTCTAAATCTCCCAGACTAAGTCAGTAAGTCCCAATGGATAGTAATGCAAAATCACTCTTTATTGGTCCGTATTAAGAACATTTTTTTTTTCATAAGCATATATGTTTTTGTCCAAAACAAGTTACAAATGACGTTTCGGCCTGAGCCTTCGTCAGATTGGACTTATCTGCATGTAATCATGAAAAATGACAATAATCAGTATCACATAAGAGTGAGAGAACAATAACATAAACTCGAACAATGTAGAGGTACAATTGGGATGCAGCAAAAAAATTGCAACACAGCAAGAAATGAAACACATGATACAAATGTCATAATACAGTACAAGGACAATATAGTAATGACAAATATGGGGTCAGAGTAGGCTTAGACAGCTCTGGTACGAAAGAGATGTCAATCATAAAGTAACATGTGCAGTAGGTGTAGAGCTACAGTATGCATGGCAGAGCTAATGGGTAGACTGACCATAGAAAAAGAACGGTGAAAAAGTGGAGAAAAAGTGGAGAAAAAGTGGAGCATAAGAGGAGAAAAAGTGGAGAAAAAAGTGGAGAAAAAGTGGAGAACAAGTGGAGAAAAAGTGGAGAAAAAGTGGAGCATAAGAGGAGAAAAAGTGGAGAAAAAAGTGGAGAAAAAGTGGAGAAAAAGTGGAGCATAAGAGGAGAAAAAGTGGAGAAAAAAGTGGAGAAAAAGTGGAGAAAAAGTGGAGCATAAGAGGAGAAAAAGTGGAGAAAAAGTGGAGAAAAAGTGGAGCATAAGAGGAGAAAAAGTGGAGAAAAAGTGGAGCATAAGAGGAGAAAAAGTGGAGAAAAAGTGGAGCATAAGAGGAGAAAAAGTGGAGAAAAAAGTGGAGAAAAAGTGGAGAAAAAGTGGAGCATAAGAGGAGAAAAAGTGGAGAAAAAGTGGAGAAAAAGTGGAGAAAAAGTGGAACATAAGAGGAGAAAAAGTGGAGATTAAGAGGAGAAAAAGTGGAGAAAAAGTGGAGAAAAAGTGGAGCATAAGAGGAGAAAAAGTGGAGAAAAAGTGGAGCATAAGAGGAGAAAAAGTGGAGAAAAAGTGGAGAAAAAGTGGAGCATAAGAGGAGAAAAAGTGGAGAAAAAAGTGGAGAAAAAGTGGAGAAAAAGTGGAGTATAAGAGGAGAAAAAGTGGAGAAAAAGTGGAGAAAAAGTGGAGAAAAAGTGGAGCATAAGAGGAGAAAAAGTGGAGAAAAAAGTGGAGAAAAAGTGGAGAAAAAGTGGAGCATAAGAGGAGAAAAAGTGGAGATTAAGAGGAGAAAAAGTGGAGAAAAAGTGGAGCATAAGAGGAGAAAAAGTGGAGAAAAAGTGGAGCATAAGAGGAGAAAAAGTGGAGAAAAAGTGGAGAAAAAGTGGAGCATAAGAGGAGAAAAAGTGGAGAAAAAAGTGGAGAAAAAGTGGAGAAAAAGTGGAGAAAAAGTGGAGATTAAGAGGAGAAAAAGTGGAGAAAAAGTGGAGCATAAGAGAAGAAAAAGTGGAGAAAAAAGTGGAGAAAAAGTGGAGAAAAAGTGGAGAAAAAGTGGAGCATAAGAGGAGAAAAAGTGGAGAAAAAGTGGAGCATAAGAGGAGAAAAAGTGGAGAAAAAGTGGAGCATAAGAGGAGAAAAAGTGGAGAAAAAGTGGAGCATAAGAGGAGAAAAAGTGGAGAAAAAAGTGGAGAAAAAGTGGAGAAAAAGTGGAGCATAAGAGGAGAAAAAGTGGAGAAAAAGTGGAGAAAAAGTGGAGCATAAGAGGAGAAAAAGTGGAGAAAAAAGTGGAGAAAAAGTGGAGAAAAAGTGGAGTATAAGAGGAGAAAAAGTGGAGAAAAAGTGGAGAAAAAGTGGAGAAAAAGTGGAGCATAAGAGGAGAAAAAGTGGAGAAAAAAGTGGAGAAAAAGTGGAGAAAAAGTGGAGCATAAGAGGAGAAAAAGTGGAGATTAAGAGGAGAAAAAGTGGAGAAAAAGTGGAGCATAAGAGGAGAAAAAGTGGAGAAAAAGTGGAGCATAAGAGGAGAAAAAGTGGAGAAAAAGTGGAGAAAAAGTGGAGCATAAGAGGAGAAAAAGTGGAGAAAAAAGTGGAGAAAAAGTGGAGAAAAAGTGGAGAAAAAGTGGAGATTAAGAGGAGAAAAAGTGGAGAAAAAGTGGAGCATAAGAGAAGAAAAAGTGGAGAAAAAAGTGGAGAAAAAGTGGAGAAAAAGTGGAGAAAAAGTGGAGCATAAGAGGAGAAAAAGTGGAGAAAAAGTGGAGCATAAGAGGAGAAAAAGTGGAGAAAAAGTGGAGCATAAGAGGAGAAAAAGTGGAGAAAAAAGTGGAGAAAAAGTGGAGAAAAAGTGGAGCATAAGAGGAGAAAAAGTGGAGAAAAAGTGGAGAAAAAGTGGAGAAAAAGTGGAGAAAAAGTGGAGCATAAGAGGAGAAAAAGTGGAGAAAAAGTGGAGAAAAAGTGGAGAAAAAGTGGAGAAAAAGTGGAGAAAAAAATGGAGAAAAAGTGGAGAAAAAGTGGAGAAAAAGTGGAGAATAAGAGGAGAAAAAGTGGAGAAAAAGTGGAGAATAAGAGGAGAAAAAGTGGAGAATAAGTGGAGAAAAAAATGGAGAAAAAGTGGAGAAAAAAATGGAGAAAAAGTGGAACACCCTTTGGTACCTTTCATGTGGCACTAAGGGATGCTTAGCTTTGTATTTAGCCAAAAAAATGAAAAAAAAATGACGTAGGGTTCCCCCTAGTTTTGTAGCCAGCTAGGGTAAAGCAGACGGCTGCAGCCTGCAGACCACAGCTGGCAACCTCACCTTGGCTGGTAATCCAAAACTGAGGGCACCCCACGCTGTTATTTTAAATTAAATAAATAATTAAAAAAAAAAACACGTAGGGGTCCCCCAAAATTGGATCACCAGCCAAGGTAAAGCAGACAGCTGGGGCCTGATATTCTCAGACTAGGGAGGTCCATGGTTATTGGAATCTCCCCAGCCTAAAAATAGCAGGCCGCAGCCGCCCCAGAAGTGGCGCATCCATTAGATGCGCCAATCCTGGTGCTTCGCCCCAGCTCATCCCGCGCCCTGGTGCGGTGGCAAACGGGGTAATATATGGGGTTAATACCAGATGTGTAATGTCACCTGGCATCAAGCCCTGGGGTTGGTGAGGTCAGGCGTCTATCAGATACCCGACATCACCAACCCAGTCAGTAATAAACAAAAATAGACGACAAACACATTTTTATTTGAAAAAACACTCCCCAAAACATTCCCTCTTTAACCAATTTATTAGAATGAAAAACAAATCCAGGTCTGGTGTAATCCAAGGGGTTGCCATGACGATCCACACTGTCCCAGTCAATGAAGAGCAGGATGTTCCCCATTGGCTGGGAGAGCAGTGCAGTGACCTGAGCTAACATCAATGGGTCAGCCCAGGTCACTGCAGGGCATGACAAGTGCTGCTGTCAGCGAGGTACATTACCTGCGCTGATCTCCAGCACACTGACAGCACCTGTCACTGAGTTCAATGACCGCCGCCTTCACATCAAGTATCGCGAGAGGTCCGTGACGTCTCGGGTGGGAAGCGAGAGGTGATGTGACAAGCGGCGGCCATGGAGGACAGTGACAGCGCTGAGGTCTGGATGGCGGGACTTCACCACCGCAGGTAAGCCGAGCGGGGGGGGGGGGAGGGGGGGTGCGTGTGTGAGAGTGTGTGTGTGTGTGTGTATATGTATGTATACATGCCGCGGGCAGGAGGGGGCGGAGCGAGCTGAGCGGGAAGTGTGGGCTTCCTGCACGTAACTAAGATAAACATCGGGTTACTAACCAAGCGCTTTGCTTGGATACCCGATGTTTATCTTGGTTACCAGCTTCTGGCAGGCTGCCAGCGATGGCTCCTGCACACTGCAGCTGTAAAAAGCCCTGCTTTTTGCTGCTAGAACCGTTCTCGAACGTTTCTAGAACTATCGAGCTTTTAGCAAAAAGCTCGAGTTCTAGTTCGATCTCGAACAGCCCAAAAATCACTCGAGCCTAGAACTGGAGAACCACGAACCGCGAACCGCGCTCAACTCTAGCAGTGAGTGTATATACAGTACATTTGCAGTATGTATATACATGTGCAGTGTGTGTATATATGTGCATGTGCATTGAGTGTATATACAGTACATGTGTATGTGCAGTGTGTATATACATGTGCATGGGAAGTGTATGTACATGTGCATGTGCTGTTTGTATATACATGTGCATGTGCAGTGTGTGTGTATATGTATATGTGCAGTGAGTGTATATACATGTGCAGTGTGTGTGTGTGTGTGTGTGTGTGTGTATATATATGTGCATGTGCAGTGAGTGTATGTACAGTACATGTGTATGTGCAGTGTGTGTATGTATATATATATATATATATATATATATATATATATATATATATATATATGTGCAGTGAGTGTATATACATGTGCATGGGAAGTGTATGTACATGTGCATGTGCTGTTTGTATATACATGTGCATGTGCAGTGTGTGTGTATATATGTGTATGTGCAGTGGGTGTATATACATGTGCAGTTTGTGTGTATATATGTGTATGTGCAGTGGGTGTATATACATGTGCAGTTTGTGTGTATATATGTGTATGTGCAGTGGGTGTATATACATGTGCAGTTTGTGTGTGTATATACATGTGCAGTGTATGCATGTGCAGTGTGTGTGTGTGTGTGTATATATATGTGCATGTGCAGTGTGTGTATATACATGTGCAGTGTGTGTGTATATATATTTGCATGTGCAGTGAGTGTATGTACAGTACATGTGTATGTGCAGTGTGTGTATATACATGTACAGTGTGTGTGTATATATATTTGCATGTGCAGTGTATGTACAGTACATGTGTATGTGCAGTGTGTGTATATACATGTGCAGTTTGTGTGTGTATATACATGTGCAGTGTATGCATGTGCAGTGTGTGTATATACATGTGCACCGAAAGTCGAATTTAAAAGTTGTAGAGCAGCGCTTGTCATTATAATCCACTGTGTGCACAGGAGCTGCATTACGAGTTCAGCTCTGCTACATCTGAAAATCATCAATCTATATAAATATTTATTGCTTTTCAGTTTATTGCCAGTACGATAATGAGAGAATCGTCACGACCGCCCGGGGGGTTCATACGACACTTTTATTACTACTGTGGTTGATGATTATTTTGGCACAGTGATTACAATCCGCTGGTAAAAGCATCAGTGACACAATACTAACCCCCCTGGTTGAGCGGAAAAATGAGGGTGGAACTATTCTCAGGGCAAAACCCCTAAAGCCACCGGTGGGGACTTAAAAAACATGGACAACCACAGGGTTATGTATTTGGGGCTAAAAACCTATTTTCTTCACTTGGGTATCATTAAATATTTTGCGCCATTTATCTCGGCAGAATGCGCGCTCCTGTGTATGGAAGGGTCGGGCGAGACGGCAGTTGGGAGAACAATTGGCCGATGCTTTGTATAACCAAACAATTGTCCGATGAGTATGGGTGACTTTATGGATAGGGTTGTACTTGTGGATTGTGCTCCATCCACTAAAATGTTGCCAGTTATAGATGATATCTATTCCCATGTTTGACAAATATAAAGAGCAATCAACATTGGGGCAAGTAGATATCTAAAGTGGCCATGAAAATATTGTAAGGAAATGATCTGGACATCAATGAGGTATTTGCTTCCATTAAGAAATGTTGAAGGCAATCGCTAAAGACTCTCGGCTAGTGGTCTCCAACGTGATCCTTTCTCTGGGGCAATTGCAGAGCAGAGAGTTGCCGTTTGGCCACAGTCAAAACTACATTTTCAGCTTGACTTTAGTAATAACATTTTTGGGGAATCCATATACGAGAGCGGAACTTGTGTGGAGGAAATACATTGGTTGACCGGAAATCTTGGAAGACTTGAGCTTCTAAAGCCTTGTTATTCTTTTTGGCACCACGTGACTAATGATCAATTATACTTCAGCTTGACCTTAGTAATTACATTTGGGGGACTCCATATAAGAGAGCAGAACGTTTGTTGAGGAAATTCGTTGGTTGACCGGAGAACCTGGAAGACTTGACCTTCTAACGCCTGGGGATTCTTTTCGACACAAGGTGACTAATGGTCAATACCTCTTCTCCTCTCTGTTTAGTCACATCATCTAGATAAATTGTACAACAATTGGCCGATGATTTGCTTGGCCAAACAATTGCCTGAGGGATAGGGTCGTATTTGTGGATTGTGCTCCATCCACCAAAATGTTGCTAGTTTTACTGTAGATGATATCTATTCCATTTTTGGCAAATATAAAGAGCAATGAACATGGGGGCAAGTAGATCTAAAGTGGCAATGAAAATATTGTAAGGAAATGATCTGGACATCAATGAGGTATTTCACTCCATTAAGACTCTCGGCTAGTGGTCTCTAATGTGGTCCTTTCTCTGGGGCAATTGCAGAGCAGAGAGTTGTCGTTTGGCCACAATCAAAACTACATTTTTAGCTAGACCTTAGTAATTAAATTTGGGGAATCCATATACGAGAGCGGAACGTGTGTTGAGGAAATTCATTGGTTGACCGGAGATCTTGGAAGACTTGAGCGTCTAAAGCCTTGTTATTCTTTTTGGCACCAATTGACTAATGGTAAATTATACTTCTCCTGTCGGTGACGTCACATCATCCGATGACCCAACAAAGACCCCTCAAGGCCCTGAAATCAAACATGTTGGTGGAACATAAGAGCATTCTCATTTATCACGGGAACACCTCTAGTTTCAAGGGTCTCGTTGCTGAATTAGTGGAATCGTCAAGATCAGGAGGTCTCCAAGGTGTAATCTTCCTTTATTTACATTCCTTCGATCGACCAAAATGTTGCCAGTAATAGATGATATCTATTCCCATTTTTGGCAAATATAAAGAGCATTGAACATGGGGGCAAGTAGATCTAACGTGGCCATTAAAATATTATAAGGAAATGATGTGGACATCAATGAGGTATTTCACTCCATTAATGCTTGTTAAAGGCAAACGCTAAAGACTCTCGGCTAGTGGTCTCCAACGTGATCCTTTCTCTGGGGCAATTGCAGAATAGAGAGTTATCGATTGGCCACAGTCAAAACTACATTTTCAGCTTGACCTTTGTAATTACATTTGGGGGACTCTATATAAAAGAGAGCGGAACGTGTGTTGAGGAAATTCATTGGTTGACCGGAGATCTTGGAAGACTTGATCTTCTAAAGCCTTGTTACTCTTTTTGGCACAAAGTGACTAATGGTTAATTCCTCTTCTCCTGTCTGTGACATCACATCATCTAGATACATTGAACCGATGACCGAACAAAGACCAATCAAGGCCCAGAAGTCAAACGTCTTGGTGGAATATAAGAGCATTCTCATTTAACACTGAAAGACTTCTAGTTTCAAGGGTGTCGTTGCTGAATTAGTGGAATCGTCAAGATCAGGAGGTCTCCAAGATGTAATCAATTAGTTATAGTCCTTCATTTACAAAAATAATTCTATTTGGCAAAAGAAAAGTTTTTGAAAGTTGGAAAAAAACAACAAAAACATCTAAATAGTCAAAACTTGCTCCAACGACTTTCACCATGAAGTATAAATAAAATAATAAAATTCTTCCATCCCTTTTCACACAAGGTCCAATGTTTAGCAGATGAACCCAACTCTGGTGGAACAGGAGGCTGATGAGAAATTTGGTAGTGGCTTTGCTTGGTCGTCATCTGGGTGACATGGAGCAGATAAATGTTCTCGTTTTGGTTTACCCTAGTCTGTATGACCAGTTCAGCTGCATTTTTTACTTGTATCTTTGGTAAAGTAAATCTGATACCTTCTAAGAAGATGTATGTGAGAAGTCCTTCATGGTTGAGTATCGCTACGATGCCAGTTATGGCTAACACTCTTTGACTTTATACTGCAACATCCAAAGTGTAAGTTATGGAAAACACTTGTGTCATCAGACGATAAAAACAAGTATCCGAGATCTCAAGTCTTAAACACAGTGATAAATACTGGATAGGACAGAGTAGGGAGCAGAAAGTACAAACACTGCATCGGTGGAGGGTAACGGCAGTCTACACCAGCCTAATACTGATATAACAGTCTCCTTGGCTATAAGATAAAGCAGGACCTAAGTTATGATGACTAAAAAGCGTGTCGATTTGGGACTGTGTCGTGAAACCTGCTTTACATAGTGTTGGGTGGAATTTCTTAATCGACTTCTTCAATGGTGGGTCCAGAAGATCCACCTGCTGCGCTGCCTCCTGCTCCTCCAGGAAATCCACCTGGCATCCCTCCGGGCATTCCTCCTCCCCCGGCTCCTTGGTATAACTTGGTAATTATTGGGCTGCAGAGGTTCTGTAATTCTTTTTGTTGATGTTCATATTCTTCTTTTTCAGCCATCTGGTGGAATCAAATATAGAAGAAGAGAAAAAATGATGATTAGTTGGTTACAAGTGAGAACAGTCATTAAAACACCCTGAAGAAGCAATGGCGAAACGCGCAATGGATGGTGATGTGGAGGACACATAGTGTCATCTGTACCATAACTATCTCAGCTGAATTTCATGTTTACCTTAAGGATATCATCATTGCAATTTGATTCACACAAAACATCAGGTTGGCTAACCAACAAGAGGAGCCGGTGACGCCGGCAAGTAGTAACTGGCTCCCGTCAAGCAGTCGTGGACCACTGAGTTGGCTGCTGGACCACAGTCCTGCAAATGCATTTGCTCATCTGTAGTCCTTGTGCATAACTTTTAATAAGATTGTATCTAGAGATAATCGATTTCTGACACTCTGCCTGATGGTTTCTCTGGTGTCTGGGATCAATAAAGGCAGACTCGGGCGTCGATCTGCTGTGTGTTGATTCATAGACAGGCTAGCGGAAGTTAATTTCTGCTAGTCTGCTTGTTCGGTTCCTTTGATCACATGTGGTAGGGAAGCCAATCACATCTGCTCCCCTCCTATTTATGCTGGATGAAATCTTCTACCCATGCCAACTGTAGTTTTTATGTTAGTCTGTGAAGAGTGGTGTCTCTGGTGAAATGTATGCTATTTGCTTATTGCACTTGTCAAAGTTTACCCTTTCCTTCCTTCTCTTGTGTCTTCTCCTGAATCTCTTATTGTCTTTACCTTTGTGTGTGCGTGGTGTGTGAGAGTTTTGGTTTTCCCTTGTCTGTCTTCATCGGTGACTTTCATTACACTCCTGTCCCGTTCTTCCCTGGGAAGTGGAGGAGGGGGAAACAGATCAGGACTGGTCAGGAGCAGGGCTAAGACGGAGACTCAGGCATCTCCACCATTCGGAGTATCCCTGAGAATTGGGATAGCATAGGGCCTCCTAGCTTGAAAGACAGATTAGGGGCCCTGGTTCCCCGCTATCCCAGAGTCATCATGTTTAACTGTCTTGGAATATATTACTTAAAGGGGAATCACTATAACAAATATTTACAGGAAAATGCATACATTGGTGGTCTAAATGGGTCTTGACTAGTGAAAGGGTTGCAAATCCCAAAGAGGAACAGAAAAATGGCTAAGCATTTCAATTGCACTCTCTAAACACAAGTGTGACTGGATGCTGATAACATTGGGGTTCCTCATTGATACAGATGCAAAACACCAAGGTGGGACCCACATCGTTCAAAAATTCATGGTATATCTTGTAGATGTACTGGAAATTACTGTAGTGGGAATATCACTTTACCAGTATCCACCACTGAATCCATTGACTGGTAATCGGGAAGAACAGAAGTTCTCTCCGAATAAGTCTCCAAGCTCAACACCTAAAGACTGGTTCACCGATAGGTAAAGTCCTCAATGGCGCCTAATTTCGTAAACACTAATGAATGATTGATTTTGTTTCCCCAGTCTTTGTGAGTTTCCATTTGGTGTTCCAAGAACATCCTTCAGCTATACGATATAAGATCTACTGACTGAGGTAGGGAGATAATAATCTGACAAAATAAGAAGATAATATAATAAATTACATGAGCTTGGAAAGATTTTCCGATAGAAAGATACGCGAGTCCCAAACTAGGTTACAAGCGATGTCTTGAGGTTTTCCTTGCACTTAGATTCACATTACATGGCGAAGTGCTTACTTGGTTTCTGTCCAACCAGGAGATGACCTCATTGCACTTGTCTAGGATCTTCTGTTTGTCCTCCAGGCTTATTTTGTCTTTCAGCTTCTCATCTTCAGCTGTGCTCTTCATGTTGAAGGCCAAGGACTCGAGTGAATTCTTGGCGGTGATCTTGTCTCTCTGAGCTTCGTCTTCAGATTTATATTTGTCCGCTTCCTGTACCATACGCTCAATGTCCTCCTTGCTCAGCCGACCTTTAATACAAATTGTAATATTAACTTTCAAATACATATATACCAGGATGGGACCAGGATGGGGGGCATATACCAGTATGGGGACATAAATTCAAGTACAAATATAAGATTTATGTGCACTCTGGCTAAGAATATTGTAGATTCTAGAGATATGATCAAGATCAATTAGAGCTCTAGGTAGAAAGATAGATAGAGAGTTAGGACCAACTATGGGGAAAACCTCCACCAGGGCACATGCCTCTTACAATCTGGCTCTGTTTATCACCACTCACCCTTGTCATTGGTTATGGTGATCTTATTTTCCTTGCCGGTGCTCTTGTCCACAGCAGAAACATTCATAATCCCGTTCGCGTCAATGTCGAAAGTCACCTCGATTTGAGGAACACCACGAGGAGCGGGTGGAATTCCAGTCAACTCAAACTTTCCGAGTAGATTATTGTCCTTTGTCATTGCTCTTTCACCCTCAAATACCTAAAAACAAAGTACTTATTTCATTGAATGTATGTGAATTATACCACTGGCTTTTCTTTATCATTCCCCCATGATCCCATCTGGAGCTACTCAAGGTAAACAGATATTGCCGGCTAGGCGGTGGTCATCGGACCAAAAGTAAGTATCAAAACTATCATGCGGTGTTCGGGTCCAGACTCATTAGGTGTCATGGTGGCATCAGGCTCTGTTCACACCAAAGAGCCTGACAGGCAACCTGATGTCTCCTAGTTGTTCAGCCAGAGCTGGGCATCGGCTGTTTCATGTGCTTTGTTCCTCAGTCCTGCAGGACCTGTGGAACTCTGCTAGGAGCTCAGGTTGCTAATTACCAATCATAGCCGTCTCCTCCCTATATAATATTCTGGACCTTGCTACTCAGAGCCGATGATAGCTTCAGCTTAGCTCCAGCAATTCCGGTCTAAGTGATAATCCAGTATATGGTGATCTGTGTTGCAATTTTGAGTGGTGTGGATGTTCCCCTGTTGTGTCTTTATTTTCTTCCCTTTTCTTTATTCCCCTATACATATATTGTCTCTCCTGTGTGTTTGAGTGCAGTATGTACGAGTTTTCGTTCTCGCTTCTCCATGACGTTTCTGTGGGGTTTTGTTATTGTGTTTCCCGGCCCACCCCAAGAGTGGGGGAGAGGTGGAGTAAGATTAGAACTTGGACAGGAGTCAGGGTCACGCTGGGGGCTCAGACCTAGCTACCATCAAGCCTACCTCTTAGATAAGGGACAGCGCAGGGTCACGAGGCTAAGGGCCAGCCAAGGGACCCCTGACCTGTCATTATATACCATACCCCATGGTTGCAATGCCCAACATCACCACTCTGCTTGTCATCAGGACTCATTACCTGAATAAGAACACCAGGCTGGTTGTCAGAGTAGGTTGTAAAGGTCTGGGTTTGCTTGGTGGGTATAGTAGTGTTACGCTTGATGAGAACGGTCATAACCCCTCCGGCGGTCTCAATTCCAAGAGACAAGGGAGTCACATCTAGTAACAGAAGATCCTGAACGTTCTCGGATTTGTCTCCGGATAAGATTGCAGCCTGAACAGCTAAGAAAAGAGCAATGGACGCAAGAGTCAGCGTCATCCTGAATAAAGGCAAACAACATAGAATCATACAAGGTCTACATATCTCAGTTACAAGAATCATGGAAATGAATTATGAGTTTGAGGTATAATTAAGAGAATTTGAGTCAAGTAAGAGTCAGAGGTGACTTTATTTCCAAGTTTTCCGCCTCCAAATAAATAGAAACATGGTAGCGAGCTAAGAGAATTTTCTCTGCCTAAAGATCTAAATTGCACTCCTCTTCTTAAACAAGATAGAACTCAAGATTTTTACACAATAAGTGTTTTCGAAACTTACTATAATTTTTTAGAGCTTTTTGGAGTTGAATTTTAATAACATGATGTTGCCTATATACTGTATATATACAATGGAATTTAGAAGTGGAAGATGCATAATACATAGCGTTCTTACCAGCTCCGTAAGCCACAGCCTCATCTGGGTTAATGCTTTTGTTCAGTTCTCTTCCATTGAAGAAATCCTGCAGAAGTTTTTGGATTTTTGGAATGCGTGTCGATCCTCCAACCAGAACAATATCATGGATCTGGGCCTTGTCGAGCTTAGCATCTCTGAGGGCTTTCTCCACCGGCTCGAGAGTTCCCCGGAAGAGGTCCGCGTTGAGCTCCTCAAAACGTGCACGGGTTAGGGAAGTGTAAAAGTCAATACCCTCAAAAAGAGAGTCAATCTCAATACTAGCCTGGGTACTGGAAGACAGGGTGCGCTTGGCACGTTCACAAGCTGTACGTAGGCGGCGGATGGCTCGCTTGTTGTCCGTGATATCTTTCTTGTGTTTACGCTTAAATTCTCCAACGAAGTGGTTAACCATGCGGTTGTCAAAGTCCTCTCCACCCAAGTGAGTGTCACCAGCAGTAGACTTAACCTCAAAGATACCATCTTCAATGGTAAGTATGGAAACATCAAATGTGCCACCACCAAGGTCAAAAATAAGGACATTCCTCTCAGCCCCGACCTACAGGTAGAAATAATTGAATATTTAGTTAATCTGCATTTTAACTGGAGTTAAGAATTCCATGTTAGTGTTACCTTTATGTCCAAGCCATAAGCAATGGCAGCAGCGGTCGGCTCATTGATGATACGTAGGACATTGAGTCCTGAAATGGTCCCGGCATCCTTGGTGGCCTGTCTCTGGGAATCATTGAAGTAGGCTGGGACTGTAATCACAGCATTTGTGATTGTCTAGGAAAAAAGATAATGTGTGACTATACAAATATTATATTGGAAAAAGTCCAAGTTGAAATTCAAGGTAGGGTACATCCCGTAAGACAAGGAGCATCCACAGTCAAAGTCAAAATCAACCTCACTTCTGGTGCTGTTTCACGAACTTGTTCACCCATTTCCAAGATTGACACAACCTTCAAGTCATTCCATTGCCATTTTGCACTCTTTATAGAGGGGGAACCACTGCACATACTATCACAACCCATGTATAAGGGAGAAATGGCCAACTATTGGAGTCATTCTAGAGACAGTTGGAGCTTCAAGGGTTGGGTTTCCCATACAGAAATAAAAGAGAAGCCAAGAGGGGCCAGATCCAACAGGAACTTCAATGTTAATACCCCAGAAGCTCCATGATAAGCCCCCAACTTTCCTTCCTGATAAATACCAATACTCTGCTCACATAGACACACATTGGATCATTGGGGTACAATTTAAGGGATTAGATTTATTTTAGGGGCCTAACCTGGGGTCCATTTAATTTAGGAATCTCAACTGAAATCAAAATTACTTTATAGATCTGATCTGAATTATTTTAGGGGTCTAATTTTCCAGTTTAAGGTGTAAGAATGTCTTCATTATCCTTTCAATGTACATGTGTCTAAGTAAACCTCCCAACGTTGTGTCTAATCCAACTTCCCATTGTTATGTCTATTCCGACCTTCCAATGTTGTGTCTAATCCAACCTCTCAACGTTGTCTCTAATCCGACCTCTTAACGGTCTGTCTAATCCGACCTCCCAACGTTGTGTGTAATCAAACCTCCCAACGTTGTGTCTAATCCAACCTCCCAACGTTGTGTCTAATCCGACCTACTAACGTTGTGTGTAATCCAACCTACCAACGTTGTGTCTAATCCAACCTCCCAACGTTGAGTCTAATCCGACCTCCCAACGTTGAGTCTAATCCGACCTCCCAATGTTGAGTCTAATCCGACCTCCCAACGTTGTGTCTAATCCAACCTCCCAACGTTGTGTCTAATCCAACCTCCCAACGTTGTGTCTAATCCGACCTCCCAACATTGTCTAATCCAACCTCCCAACATTGCGTCTAATCCAACCTCCCAACGTTGTGTCTAATCCAACCTCCCAACGTTGTGTCTAATCCAACCTCCCAACATTGTGTCTAATCCAACCTCCCAACGTTGTGTCTAATCCGACCTCCCAACGTTGTGTCTAATCAAACCTCCCAACATTGTGTCTAATCAAATATCCCACAGTTGTATCTAATCTGACTTCCCGCCTCCCGCATCAGTATGTAATTTAGTTTAGATGGCCAACTCTACTGTCATTTCTAAGACGGGCCAGTCCATGGGTTACGTACCTTTCCAATGTAGGCTTCAGAGATCTCTTTCATTTTGGTCAGGACCATGGAGGATACTTCTTCTGCATAGAAGGTCTTGGTTTCTCCTTTGTACTCAACCTGCACCTTGGGTCTCCCACCATCGTTTATCACTGTAAACGGCCAATGCTTCATGTCTGACTGTACAACGGGGTCATCAAATCGGCGACCAATGAGGCGTTTGGCATCTATATTACCACCAAGAGGAATAATAAGCTTTCCTAGATCTTAAGCTACATCTATGTGGATCTCCTAGGCCTGAGTACTCACCAAACACTGTGTTTGTTGGGTTCATGGCCACTTGATTCTTTGCTGCATCCCCGATAAGTCTCTCGGTGTCAGTGAAGGCCACATAACTGGGTGTAGTACGATTACCCTGGTCATTGGCAATTATCTCCACTTTGCCATGCTGAAAGACACCTACGCAGGAGTAGGTGGTGCCCAGGTCAATGCCAACTGCTGGACCCTTAGACATTTTGCCTCTGGAATAAAAACAACAAAAAAATAAAAGTTGACGTGAGATACTATCCTCGTCTTTATTTTAAAGCTCCTTAGATATATTTTTAAGACTAGGTTGCAGATACACGGTGACTCTGGCCATGCAACAACCATATTGAGGCAAGTCATTAATAGGAGCTGTGATTGGTTGCAATAGGCAATTATTATTATTATTATTATTACTATTATTTATTATTATTATTATTATTATTATTATTATTATTATAGCGCCATTTATGTATACCCCTTTCGCTTTACATGTGAAAGGGGTATACATAATAGGGATAAGTACAATAATCATAAACAATACAAGGCACAGACAGGTACAGGAGGATGGAGGTCCCTGCCCGCGAGGGCTCACAGTTTATAAGGGATAGGTGAGGATACAGTAGGTTAGATTATGAAGGACATTCTTAGTCTAAGAAGCTTATGTGTGAGGTATTATGATATCAGTTGAGATATGGCTAGAGAGAGAGAGACAGAGAAAGAGAGAAACAGAGAGGCAGAAAGAGAGGCAGAAAGAGAGAGAGAAAGAGAGAGAGACAGAGAGAGACAGAGAGAGACACAGAGAGAGAGACAGGGAGAGAGAGAGACACAGAGAGAGACAAAAAGAGACAGAGAGACAGAGACAGGGAGAGAGAGACAAAGAGAGAGTCACAGATAGAGAGACAGAAAGAGAGAGAGATACAGAGAGAGAGACAGAGAGAGACAAAGAGAGAGACAGAGAGGGAGAGAAACAGAGAGGCAGAAAGAGAGGCTGACAGAGAGAGACAGAAAGAGAGACAGAGACAGGGAGAGAGAGACACAGAGAGAGACAGAGAGGGAGAGACACAGAGAGACAGAAAGAGAGACAGAGAGAGACATAGAGACAGGGAGAGAGAAACACAGAGAGAGACAGAGACAGGGAGAGAGACACAGAGAGAGAGGGAGAGAAACAGAGAGGCAGAAAGAGAGGCTGACAGAGACAGAGAGAGACAGAAAGAGAGACACAGAGAGAGAGAGACAGACACAGAGTGAGAGACAGGGAGAAAGAGAAAGACACATGGAGACAGAGACACAGAGAGAGAGACAGAGAGCGAGACAGAGAGACACAGAGAGAGAGAGAGAAAGACACAGAGAGAGACAGAGAGAGACAGGGAGAGAGAGAGACACAGAGAGAGAGAGACAGAGAGAAAGACAGAGAGAGAAAGAGACAGACATGGAGAGAAAAAGAGAGACAGACAGAGAGACACAGACAGAGAGAGACAGACAGGGAGAGAAAGAGAGAGAGGGAGAGACAGAGGGAGACAGAGACAGGGAAAGAGACAGACAGAGACAAAGAAAAAGAGAGAGATGGATAGAGAGAGACAGGAAAAGAGACAGAGAGAGACAGAGAGAGACAGGGAGCAAGACAGAGACAGAGAGAGACAGACAGAGACAGAGAGAGACAGGCAGACATGGAGAGAGACAGAGAGGGCGAGAGACAGGGAGAGAGACAGAGAGAGACAGACAGACAGACAAAGAGAGACATACAGAGAGAGAGACAGTGACAGAGAGAGAGACAGAGTAAGAGACAAAGAAAGAGAGAGACGGATAGAGAAAATGACAGAGAGAGATACAGAGAGAGACAGAGACAGACAAATGCAGACAGAGAGACACAAACAGACAGAGACAGACGGATAGAGAGACAAAGACAAACACAGACACAGAGACAGACAGAGAGATACATAGAGACACAGAGAAAAAAAGACAGAGACAGACAGAGAGAGCTAGAGAGAGAAACAGAGAGACACGGCTAGAAAGAGCAGAGATATATAGAGAGACAGAAAGGGAAAGAGACAGACAGTGACTCTCCCGGGCAATGCCGGGTACCACCGCTGGTCACTAATATTGGTGAGTCCTTCTCCGTATCAGTGTTGTGCAGTGTTTTCCGGAGAGGCATATATAGAGGCACGCGAGCAGTGATATCGGCCATTATAGTCATCCCCCAACTGTTTTACTTCTTGGTGGGAAATAATCCAAAAACTCCCATAATACTCCACCTGATGGAGAGGACTATCCTGTTATCACGCCTCTTGTGTACATCGCCATAAAGATTCATAAGTTTATTTACACTGAGATAAACTAGGGCACCACAAGCTGGAAATGGCGCGGATAACGCCAACCACGCGTGTCACACCCACTACCCAAATATACAGCCCCAGCCCAGGCCTCCAATGATAGCAGTGACTGTATGCAGGGTATGCCAGCAGATCTGGTCCCATCCAGCGAGCACAGCTCCGGGCAAATCCGGCTGATTGCTTCATGTTCTACTAATAGCAAATATTAATTAACAAATGTTCTGTGCCGCGATACATCCCCTGTAATTATAGCTTTGTCTCCAAACATCTCCACACAGCACAGAGGAAGCCGGCAACATGTGCAGCACTTAAAGGGGCCGTCTACTAACATTTACCATCTGCCCCTGCCTATCTATTCACCTGTACACAGCCTACAGAAAAAGAAATAAGAATACCACTCCATACACTGCAGACTACGTATTATACTCCAGAGCTGCACTCACTATTCTGCTGGTGCAGTCACTGTGTACATACATTACATTACTGATCCTGAGTTACCTCCAGTATTATACTCCAGAGCTGCACTCACTATTCTGCTGGTGCAGTCACTGTGTACATACATTACATTACTGATCCTGAGTTACCTCCTGTATTATACTCCAGAGCTGCACTCACTATTCTGCTGGTGCAGTCACTGTGTACATACATTACATTACTGATCCTGAGTTACCTCCTGTATTATACTCCAGAGCTGCACTCACTATTCTGCTGGTGCAGTCACTGTGTACATACATTACATTACTGATCCTGAGTTACCTCCAGTATTATACTCCAGAGCTGCACTCACTATTCTGCTGGTGCAGTCACTGTGTACATATATTACATTACTGATCCTGAGTTACCTCCAGTATTATACTCCAGAGCTGCACTCACTATTCTGCTGGTGCAGTCACTGTGTACATACATTACATTACTGATCCTGAGTTACCTCCAGTATTATACTCCAGAGCTGCACTCACTATTCTGCTGGTGCAGTCACTGTGTACATACATTACATTACTGATCCTGAGTTACCTCCAGTATTATACTCCAGAGCTGAACTCACTATTCTGCTGGTGCAGTCACTGTGTACATACATTACATTACTGATCCTGAGTTACCTCCTGCATTATACTTCAGAGCTGCACTCACTATTCTGCTGGTGCAGTCCCTGTGTATATACAGTGCCTACAAGTAGTATTCAACCCCCTGCAGATTTAGCAGGTTTGATAAGATGCAAATAAGTTAGAGCCTGCAAACTTCAAACAAGAGCAGGATTTATTAACAGATGCATAAATCTTACAAACCAACAAGTTATGTTGCTCAGTTAAATTTTAATAAATTTTCAACATAAAAGTGTGGGTCAATTATTATTCAACCCCTAGGTTTAATATTTTGTGGAATAACCCTTGTTTGCAATTACAGCTAATAATCGTCTTTTATAAGACCTGATCAGGCCGGCACAGGTCTCTGGAGTTATCTTGGCCCACTCCTCCATGCAGATCTTCTCCAAGTTATCTAGGTTCTTTGGGTGTCTCATGTGGACTTTAATCTTGAGCTCCTTCCACAAGTTTTCAATTGGGTTAAGGTCAGGAGACTGACTAGGCCACTGCAACACCTTGATTTTTTTCCCTTTTGAACCAGGCTTTGGTTTTCTTGGCTGTGTGCTTTGGGTCGTTGTCTTGTTGGAAGATGAAATGACGACCCATCTTAAGATCCTTGATGGAGGAGTGGAGGTTCTTGGCCAAAATCTCCAGGTAGGCTGTGCTATCCATCTTCCCATGGATGCGGACCAGATGGCCAGGCCCCTTGGCTGAGAAACAGCCCCACAGCATGATGCTGCCACCACCATGCTTGACTGTAGGGATGGTATTCTTGGGGTCGTATGCAGTGCCATCCAGTCTCCAAACGTCACGTGTGTGGTTGGCACCAAAGATCTCGATCTTGGTCTCATCAGACCAGAGAACCTTGAACCAGTCTGTCTCAGAGTCCTCCAAGTGATCATGAGCAAACTGTATACGAGCCTTGACATGACGGTTTGAAAGTAAAGGTACCTTACGGGCTCGTCTGGAACGGAGACCATTGCGGTGGAGTACGTTACTTATGGTATTGACTGAAACCAATGTCCCCACTGCCATGAGATCTTCCCGGAGCTCCTTCTTTGTTGTCCTTGGGTTAGCCTTGACTCTTCGGACAAGCCTGGCCTCGGCACGGGTGGAAACTTTCAAAGGCTGTCCAGGCCGTGGAAGGCTAACAGTAGTTCCATAAGCCTTCCACTTCCGGATGATGCTCCCAACAGTGGAGACAGGTAGGCCCAACTCCTTGGAAAGGGTTTTGTACCCCTTGCCAGCCTTGTGACCCTCCACGATCTTGTCTCTGATGGCCTTGGAATGCTCCTTTGTCTTTCCCATGTTGACCAAGTATGAGTGCTGTTCACAAGTTTGGGGAGGGTCTTAATTAGTCAGAAAAGGCTGGAAAAAGAGATAATTAATCCAAACATGTGAAGCTCATTGTTCTTTGTGCCTGAAATACTTCTTAATACTTTAGGGGAACCAAACAGAATTCTGGTGGTATAAGGGGTTGAATAATAAATGACCCTCTTAATAAACTTTTCACAATTTAAAAAAAAAATAAAAAAAAGAAATAACATTCTTTTTTGCTGCATTTCACACTTCCAGGCTGATCTACAGTCCAAATGTCACAATGCCAAGTTATTCCGAATGTGTAAACCTGCTAAATCTGCAGGGGGTTGAATACTACTTGTAGGCACTGTACATTACATTACTGATCCTGAGTTACCTCCTGTATTATACTCCAGAGCTGCACTCACTATTCTGCTGGTGCAGTCACTGTGTACATACATTACATTACTGATCCTGAGTTACCCCCCACGTGACCAGTTTGTGACATCGGTGACGGAAGAAGGCTGCAAACTTTTTGGAATGAACCATGAATTGGCTTGTAAAGGACACCTGTAGGAAAGTCCTGAAAGTTTCCTGCCATAATAACCAGGACTTTATAGGATAATATAAAGAGACTGGGAAATACTGACACCTGGTGGAAGATAAGAGGAACTGGTTTTCATATTGTGCAACACAGTGACACCTACAGGTAACCAATGGTAACTTCCTCATGCAATGTATTATTCTTGTACATAGGGGCAGTATTATAGTAGTTATATTCTTGTACATAGGGGCAGTATTATAGTAGTTATATTCTTGTACATAGGGGCAGTATTATAGTAGTTATATTCTTGTACATAGGGGGTCAGTATTATAGTAGTTATATTCTTGTACATAGGGGGCAGTATTATAGTAGCTATATTCTTGTACATAGGAGCAGTATTATAGTAGTTATATTCTTGCACATAGGGGCAGTATTATAGTAGTTATATTCTTGTACATAGGGGCAGTATTATAGTAGTTATATTTTTGTACATAGGGGCAGTATTATAGTAGTTATATTCTTGTACATAGGAGCAGTATTATAGTAGTTATATTCTTGTACATAGGGGCAGTATTATAGTAGTTATATTCTTGTACATAGGGGGTCAGTATTATAGTAGTTATATTCTTGTACATAGGAGCAGTATTATAGTAGTTATATTCTTGTACATAGGGGCAGTATTATAGTAGTTATATTCTTGTACATAGGGGGTCAGTATTATAGTAGTTATATTCTTGTACATAGGGGGCAGTATTATAGTAGCTATATTCTTGTACATAGGAGCAGTATTATAGTAGTTATATTCTTGCACATAGGGGCAGTATTATAGTAGTTATATTCTTGTACATAGGGGCAGTATTATAGTAGTTATATTTTTGTACATAGGGGCAGTATTATAGTAGTTATATTCTTGTACATAGGAGCAGTATTATAGTAGTTATATTCTTGCACATAGGGGCAGTATTATAGTAGTTATATTCTTGTACATAGGGGCAGTATTATAGTAGTTATATTCTTGTACATAGGGGCAGTATTATAGTAGTTATATTCTTGTACATAGGGGCAGTATTATAGTAGTTATATTCTTGTACATAGGAGCAGTATTATAGTAGTTATATTCTTATACATAGGGGCAGTATTATAGTAGTGATATTCTTGTATATAGGGGCAGTATTATAGTAGTTATATTCTTGTATATAGGGGCAGTATTATAGTAGTTATATTCTTGTATATAGGGGCAGTATTATAGTAGTTATATTCTTGTATATAGGGGCAGTATTATAGTAGTTATATTCTTGTACATAGGAGGCAGTATTATAGTAGTTATATCCTTGCACATAGGAGCAGTATTATAGTAGTTATATTCTTGTACATAGGGGCAGTATTATAGTAGTTATATTCTTGTACATAGGAGCAGTATTATAGTAGTTATATTCTTGTACATAGGGCAGCATTATAGTAGTTATATTCTTGTACATAGGGGGCAGTATTATAGTAGTTATATACTTGTATATAGGAGCAGTATTATAGTAGTTATATTCTTGTATATAGGGGGCAGTATTATAGTAGTTATATTCTTGTACATAGGGAGCAGTATTATAGTAGTTATATTCTTGTATATAGGGGGCAGTATTATAGTAGTTATATTCTTGTACATAGGGAGCAGTATTATAGTAGTTATATTCTTGTACATAGGAGCAGTATTATAGTAGTTATATTCTTGTACATAGGAGCAGTATTATAGTAGTTATATTCTTGTACATAGGATCAGTATTATAGTAATTATATTCTTGTACATAGGGGCAGTATTATAGTAGTTATATTCTTGTACATAGGAGCAGTATTATAGTAGTTATATTCTTGTACATAGGGGGCAATATTATAGTAGTTATATTCTTGTACATAGGAGCAGTATTATAGTAGTTATATTCTTGTACATAGGAGCAGTATTATAGTAATTATATTCTTGTACATAGGGGCAGTATTATAGTAGTTATATTCTTGTACATAGGAGCAGTATTATAGTAATTATATTCTTGTACATAGGGGCAGTATTATAGTAGTTATATTCTTGTATATAGAGGGCAGTATTATAGTAGTTCTATTCTTGTACATAGGGGCAGTATTATAGTAGTTATATTCTTGTACATAGGGGCAGTATTATAGTAGTTATATTCTTGTATATAGAGGGCAGTATTATAGTAGTTCTATTCTTGTACATATGGTCAGTATTATAGTAGTTTTATTCTTGTACATAGGGGCAGTATTATAGTAGTTCTATTCTTGTACATATGGTCAGTATTATAGTAGTTCTATTCTTGTACATATGGTCAGTATTATAGTAGTTCTATTCTTGTACATATGGTCAGTATTATAGTAGTTCTATTCTTGTACATAGGGGGCAGTATTATAGTAGTTATATTCTTGTACATAGGGGGCAGTATTATAGTAGTTCTATTCTTGTACATAGGGGGCAGTATTATAGTAGTTATATTCTTGTATATAGTGGCAGTATTATAGTAGTTATATTCCTGTACATAGGGGGCAGTATTATAGTAGTTATATTCTTGTACATAGGGGGCAGTATTATAGTAGTTCTATTCTTGTACATAGGGGCAGTATTATAGTAGTTCTATTCTTGTACATATGGTCAGTATTATAGTAGTTCTATTCTTGTACACAGGTTACAGCATTATTTTTGTCCATGTCATTAGATGGATATATTTTATATCCCTATTGAAAAAATAAAACTTTAATAGCTTCCAGGACACTATGTTGCAATATCAGGGGCCGCTCTCCCCCGATTGTATCGCCCGGTCTCCAGTACATTCCTATTCTCCTGCAGCCACAATTAGTCACACATTATGCAGTCATTAAAAACAACACAATAGATATAATGTGCTGTCAATGTATTTACATAGGACTGCAGGGATCACAATTTTAAAAGGAAAGCGACTTTTTTTTATTGTGTAGCCATCAATGTAGCAGAGCTGAGTTTGTTTGTTTGAGTATGGATGGAAAGATAAGTTTGAGTGAGATGTGGTAAGATGTTATCATTACATAATCTGCAGTCCTATGTAACGCAATGTCACAACACACAATGTTCTCTGTCGGAGTGGTACCAGATGACAAATTCGCCTCTGCTAGATTTGCACATGGTGGAAACTTTTTAGCAGCATGTCCTGTCTCCCGCACTATTCTGTGAATTCAGATGTAGCAGAGCTGGAATTGAAATGTGCAGTCCTATGTAAATCCGCAGAAGTCGTCACGGCAGATGACAACCTCAGCTCTGCGGCCCCCCTACATTGCCCCATGCACCTCACCTGTGCCAGTGCCCTTCAGATATCGCTCGCTGACCGCCTGCGGACTCCTCTATATACAGTGCCGCCTAGCTGTGCACAGCTGTGACGGGCTTTGGAAGCTTCTAGATGTCGCTGCGTTCCTCTCCACCCTCCCCTCGCTGCCTGGCAGGCACAGATACAGGGAGGGGGGCCACTCCAGAGAAGAGAATTTGCTGGATTTTGGCATCCATCCGTCAAAAATAAAAAGTCGCCCCACCCAAATTGGCTCCATACCCCGTAGATTGCATAACTGGGGTGAAAGTTTGTGCGAGGCCCCTGTCCTAGAGAGAAAAAATATATGGGATCGTACACATGAAGCACAGCTGATCCGGCGATCTACATCATTTTTGCAATTGGATTTTGTTCAAAATTTTGCTTCGTTTCCCTTCTACAGCCTTTTTGTATTGCTGTCTGCTAAGTGAGTTAACTGAGGATCCATCAGTGAGCTCACTATGATGGCTTAACAGGAGACTTTGTAGTTTTTTATCTCTCTCTTTTTCTGAGTTGCTATTTTTTTGCACTCTGCATTGCTGGCTGAAGAATGAGTTAACTGAGAAGCCATCAGTGAGCTCACTATGATGGTTTTACAGGAGACTTTTGTAGCTTTTTATGTCTTTTTCTGAGTTCCTCTTCTGGTGCACTCTGTATTGCCGGCTGCAAAATGAGTTAACTGAGAAGCCATCAGTGAGCTCACTCTGTATTGCTGGCTGCAGAATGAGTTAACTGAGAAGCCATCAGTGAGCTCACTATGGTGGTCTTACAGGAGACTTTGTAGCTTTTTATGTCTTTTTCTGAGTTCCTCTTCTGGTGCACTCTGTATTGCCGGCTGCAAAATGAGTTAACTGAGAAGCCATCAGTGAGCTCACTCTGTATTGCCGGCTGCAGAATGAGTTAACTGAGAAACCATCAGTGAGCTCAAAACTTTATAGCTTTTTATCTGTCTTTTTCCGTGTCCCTCTTTTGTTGCAGTCTGTATTGCTAGCTGCAGAATGAGTTAACTGAGAAGCCATCAGTGAGCTCACTATGATGGTCTTACAGGAGACTTTGTAGCTTTTTAGGTCTTTTTCTGAGTTCCTCTTTTGTTGCACTCTATTCCTGGTTGCAGAATGAGTTAACTGAGAAGCCATCAGTGAGCTTGAGACTTAATAGCCTTTTATGTCTCTTTTTCTGAGTTCCTCTTATGCTGCACTCTGTATTGCTGGCTGCAGAATGAGTTAACTAAGAAACCATCAGTGAGCTCACTATGGTGGTCTTACAGGAGACTTTGTAGCTTTTTATGTCTTTTTCTGAGTTCCTCTTCTGGTGCACTCTGTATTGCCGGCTGCATAATGAGTTAACTGAGAAGCCATCAGTGAGCTCACTATGGTGATCTTACAGGAGACTTTGTAGCTTTTTATGTCTTTTTCTGAGTTCCTCTTCTGGTGCACTCTGTATTGCCGGCTGCAGAATGAGTTAACTGAGAAGCCATCAGTGAGCTCACTCTGTATTGCCGGCTGCAGAATGAGTTAACTGAGAAACCATCAGTGAGCTCAAAACTTTATAGCTTTTTATCTGTCTTTTTCCGTGTCCCTCTTTTGTTGCAGTCTGTATTGCTAGCTGCAGAATGAGTTAACTGAGAAGCCATCAGTGAGCTCACTATGATGGTCTTACAGGAGACTTTGTAGCTATTTATATATATTTTTCTAAGTTTCTCTTTTGTTGCACTCTGTATTGCCGGCTGCAGAATGAGTTAACTGAGAAGCCATCAGTGAGCACACTCTGTATTGCCGGCTGCAGAATGAGTTAACTGAGAAACCATCAGTGAGCTCAAAACTTTATAGCTTTTTATCTGTCTTTTTCCGTGTCCCTCTTTTGTTGCAGTCTGTATTGCTAGCTGCAGAATGAGTTAACTGAGAAGCCATCAGTGAGCTCACTATGATGGTCTTACAGGAGACTTTGTAGCTATTTATATATATTTTTCTAAGTTTTTCTTTTGTTGCACTCTGTATTGCTGGTTTCAGAATGAGTTAACTGAGAAGCCATCAGTGAGCTTGAGACTTTTTACTTTTATGTCTCTTTTTCTGAGTTCCTCTTCTGTTGCACTCTGTATTGCTGGCTGGCGAATGAGTTAACTGGGAAGCCATCAGTAATCTCACTATGGTGGTCTTACAGGAGACTTTGTAGTTTTTTATTTGTCATTTTCGGAGTTCCTCTTTTATTGCACTCTGTATTGCCGTCTGTAGAATGAGTTAACTGAGAAGCCTATTGTCCTAAGTTCTATTTTGCTCTCATCTGACCACATGACCTTCTCCTAAGTCTCCTCTGGATCATACAAGTGGTCATTGGTGAACTACAAATAGACCTGGACATGAGCTGGCATGAGCAAGGGAACCTTGTGTGCAGCAGAATTTTAATCCATGATGGCGTAGTGTGTTATTAACTGTAATCTTTGAGACTGTGGTCCCAGTTCTCTTCAGGTCATTGACCAGGTCCTCCCGTGTAGTTCTCTGCTGATTCCTGACTTTTCTCTGAATCATCCTTACCCCACAAGATGAGATCTTACATGTAGCCCCAGATCGAGTAAGATTGATAGTCATTTTCATTTTCTAATAATTGTGCCAACAGTTGTTGCCTTCTCACCAAGCTGCTTGCCTATTGTCCTGTATCACATCACAGCCTTATGCAGGTCTATACTCTTGTCCTTGGTGTCCTTAGACAGCTCTTGGTCTTGGCCATGGGGGAGACGTTGGCGTGTGATTGATTTAGTGAGTGGACAGGTGTCTTTTATACAAGTTTTGGTTTATCGGCTGTTACTTTATCTTAACGGTGCATTTTTGGGGGTACTTTTAGGGGTGTTCCAGAGCTTAGATGTTCCAAAAGTTGAGATTTCTTACCTTTCTTACACCACGAGGCGAAATCTTGCATGGAGCTCCAGACCGAGTAAGACTGACAGTCATTTTCCATTTTTAAATAATTGTGACAGTTGTTGCCTTCTCACCAAGCTGCTTGCCAATTGTCTTGTATCCCATCCCAGCCATATGCAGGTCTATACTCTTGTACCTGGTGTCCTTAGACAGCTCTTTGGTCTTGGCCATTGGGGAGACGTTGGCGTATGATTGATTGAGTGGACAGGTGTCTTTTATACAAGTTTTGCAGGATTTATCGGTTATTACTTTATCTTAACGGTGCATTTTTGGGGGAAATTTTGGGGGTGTTCCAAGGCTTAAATGTTAAACAATTTGAGATTCCTGAACTTTCTCTGAATCATCCTTATCCCATGAAGGGAGATCTTGCATGGAGCCCCAGATCGAGTAAGATTGATAGTTATTTTCATTTTCTAATAATTGTGCCAACAGTTGTTGCCTTCTCACCAAGCTGCTTGCCAATTGTCCTGTATCCCATCACAGCCTTATGCAGGTCTATACTCTTGGCCCTGGTGTCCTTAGACAGCTCTTTGGTCTTGGCCATGGTGAAGAGGATGGAGTGTGATTGATTGAGTGAGTGGAAAGGTGTCTTTTATACAAGTTTTGATTTATCGGGTGTGTAATACTATCGTATGTTCTGAGGATTTCGATAGCGTTAGGGCAATGACAACCAGAGACGAGTTCTTGGTACAAGATGTTTATAATATGTAACCACGGTAGGTACAGAACGGAACAAACACAGCAGAACAAACACACGAAATACTTTCCCGAAACGGAGCGAAGGGAATTCCCGGGGCCACGCACCGGACTCCCCCAGGGAGACCACCAGAGCGAACCCCTATACAGGGACTGTCCGGCAATCACCCCGGAAGGCCTAAATGCGCAGCAGCCGGGACACAAGGGGCAAGTGGTAAAGTCCAGGAGTGTCCGTACGGGATGATAGTCCAGAGTGGTTACAAACCGGAAGGAACCGGGCAGAAGTGCTGACCACAGACGGCAGACGGAGTCCAGGCACAGCTTGAAGAAACTGGGTATGGTCCAGAGTCGGTCGGTATTCTTTCAGGAGGATCCAAAGGCAATCAGGAATTAGAAGCAGCAAGGCAGGAGCACACAGCAAGCAGTATACTCAGGCACTGGACTAGGCTTAGAGGCGGCCTTTTAAGCAGCTGGACAGGAAGTAGGGCAACAGAACAGTAAACTCCATGTTAACCGAGGGCAAGCTTTTGTCAAAAGAGAACTGGAAAACCCGGAAACCTGACATTACTCCCCCCCCCAGAAACGGCCTCAGGACGGATCAGGGCCAGGTTTGTCCGGGTACCGTCGATGAAACTGAGCAATCTTCCGGGGTGCCCGAATGTTACCCACCGGTTCCCAGGAATCGTCCTCGGGGGCGTACCCCTGCCAACGTACCAGATATTGAAGCCGACGACGATGGATCCGGGAGTCAATAATGTCCTCAACCACGAACTGCTCCTCGCCGTCGACCATCACAGGCGGAGGAGGAGGCACGACACGACCATGAAACGTATTAGGAGAAACGGGTTTGAGGAGAGAAACATGAAAGACCGGGTGTACCTTCAGATGGTGCGGTAACCGCAGCCGACAGGCCACAGGGCTCACGATCCCGGTGATCTTAAACGGACCGATGAATTTTTGTCCCAGCTTCTGCGAAGGAACACCCAACCTCAGGTTTTTGGTGGATAACCATACAGAGTCCCCTACCTTATACATGGGTGCCGGTTTCCGGTGAGTGTCTGCCGACCTCTTGTAACGCTCCTGAGCCGTAGCCACAGTGTCCTTTAGAATCTCCAGATTTTGTCGTAGCTCGGTCCTCCACCGCTGGCACCGAAACCGCTACGGGTGACCTAGGCAAAACATTCGGATGGTAACCCAAGTTAGCAAAAAAGGGCGTTACCTTAGTGGAGCTGCTCTGAGTGTTGTTATACGAGAACTCCGCCAACGGAAGCATCTTCAACCAATCGTCCTGCAGATGGCTGACATAACATCGAAGGTATTGTTCCAGGGTTTGATTAGTCCGTTCGGTTTGCCCATTTGTCTGAGGATGGTATGCAGAAGACAAACAGACATCAATCTGGAGTGCCGTACAAAACCCCTTCCAGAACCTAGACGTGAACTGCACGCCCCGGTCAGAGATGATCTCGTCTGGTACCCCATGCAATCGGAATACGTTCTGGATAACCAAATCCACTGTCTCTGCGGCTGAGGGAAGACCGGTACACGGAATAAAGTGAGCAGCTTTTGTCAACCGATCCACCACCACTAAAATTGTATTGTGACCGCCTGAGACCGGCAACTCCACAATAAAATCCATTGAGATAGACCCCCAAGGGCGAGATGGCACGGGTAACGGTTGGAGGAGTCCCGTAGGAGCCACACGAGGGACCTTGCACCGGGCACAAACCACACATGAGTGGACATAGTCCTTTACATCCTTTAAACAGGTAGGCCACCAGAAAAAACGGCTCAAAAATTCCTGCGTCTTCTGTACCCCCCTATGACCAGCCAACACGGAGTCATGGACTAACTTGAGAACCCGAAGTCTTACGGCCTCCGGGACATAAATGCGTCGCTCTCTCAACCACACACCATTCCGAAGAACAAGAGTTACATCATTCGGGGGGGGCAGCAAGAAATACGTCACCATCATAGGCCAGCTTGATGTCCTTCCACAAGTCCTGGTCCTGGATTACTCCAACGAAATTGGCATCCGATAACACGGTCTGAGACGGGGTTCCAGGCACGGAGTCCACGGCGTGGATTCGGGACAAGGCATCGGCTTTCCCATTACGTGAACCTGGACGGTAGGTAACGATAAAATTGAACTGGTTAAGGAATAGGCTCCAACGGGCTTGCCGTGGAGACAGGCACCTGGCAGACTTAAGAAATTCCAGATTACGATGATCTGTGAGTACTATCACTTGCTGCGCGGCTCCCTGTAAGTGGTGTCTCCATTCCTTAAAAGCTGAAATAATCGCCAACAATTCCTTGTCCGCAATGTCATAGTTCCTTTCTGCAGGGGACAACCGGCGGGAAAAGAAAGCACACGGATGCAAGAGACTCTTGTCCCCAGTCCTTTGAGAAAGGATGGCCCCTAATGCATAGTCGGAAGCGTCGACTTCCACGATAAAGGGAAGTGTGGGATTCGGATGTACTAATATTGGCGCTGAGGTAAAACAAACCTTGAGACGATGGAAAGCTTCCTGGGCCTGGGTGGACCACACAAACTTCTGTCCTTTCTTGGTTAACAGAGTGATGGGACGAACGATCTCTGAAAAGTTACGGATAAAGCGTCGGTAAAAGTTGGCAAAACCGACAAAGCGTTGTACCTCTTTGATGTTTCCCGGTTCCGGCCAGTCTAGAATTGCTTGTATCTTGCCAGACTCCATGTTCAGTCCCTGAGGAGAGATGACATAACCTAAGAATTGTATTTGTGAGCAATGGAATTCGCATTTGTCCAGCTTAATGTACAGGTGGTTTTCCCTCAGCCGGGTAAGTACGGTCTTGACGTGCTCCTGGTGTTCCTGTAGGGAATCAGAAAAGATTAGGATATCGTCCAGATAAATCACCATGAATTGGTCCATTATATCCCTAAAAATATCGTTAACTAGATGTTGGAAAGCCGCGGGAGCGTTACAAAGTCCAAAAGGCATCACTAGGTACTCAAAATGTCCATACCGACATCGGAACGCGGTCTTCCACTCGTCTCCGGGACGTATGCGAAGTAGATTATATGCCCCACGGAGATCCAATTTAGTGAATATTTTTGCCTGTTGGACCCTCTCCAATAGCTCAGGAATCAACGGTAACGGATACCGGTTCCGGATGGTTATTTTATTCAGTTCCCGGTAGTCAATACAGGGTCTCAGAGTCCCCTCTTTCTTTTTCACGAAAAAGATGGGTGCCCCTGCTGGTGAGGTAGACGGGTGAATAAATCCCTTGGCTAGACTTTCATCAATGTACTCTTTTAGTGCTTCTAGCTCAGGTGCCGCCAACGGGTAGACATGACCAAACGGGATCTCCGCCCCTGGGAGTAAGTCTATGGGGCAATCATACGGTCTATGCGGGGGAAGCTGATCGGCTTTTCTTTTGTCGCATATATCAGCGAAGTCGTGATAAACCGGGGGTAAAACAGGTACCTGTACAGTGCCCTCCGCATTCGGTGTTACTGGAACCGGAACAGTTGGACTAATGGTCGGACCACTCTGCGGTGGGAAGGATATTTCCTTAGTCTCCCAATCGATGACAGGATTTGTAGACCGTAGCCACGGAATACCTAAAATAATCGGAAAATGAGGAGAAGAAATTACCATGAAAACAAGGGTCTCCTGCTGACCTGGCTTCATCACGCATTCCAGGGGTACTGTTTCCCGATCAACTGGTCCAGAGATTAACGGAGATCCGTCTACCGTCTCCATGGTAACCGGTGAGGATCTTTGCTGAGTCCGGATACCGTGTTTCCTGGCAAAAGAAGAGTCCATGAAATTTCCCCCTGCCCCAGAGTCTATCATTGCAGAGGTAGGTATTAGCTGTCCCTCCCACCGGATCTGAATGGGAAGCGAGCAATGGGTATATTTCCCTTCTGAGTCCTTCGGTGAGGTTGACATTACAGTCAAGGGAAATACCGCATCCAAGTGTCCACTTGCCTCAGAGATATCGGACTCTGCGTCCGTGTTGTCACACTCTGCCATGGCTGCCAATACCTTATTTGGGCGATTTGGACGTTTCGGGCAGTCGATCAAGAAATGGTCCGATTGACCGCAATAGAAACACAAACGCTCACGGAGCCGGTGTTCACGACGTTCGTTGCTCTCGCTTTTGCAGAGAGTCCACTTGCATAGGAATGTCCTCGGCCTCCCGTGGCGTCCTGAGAGCGGGTTCTCTGGAAGGAAACGCAAAGTTGTTTACACGGTTTACAGCTGCCCATTTTTCCTGTCTACGTTCCGTCAAACGAGTATCAATGCGCACACAGTGCTGGAGAAACAGTTCAAAATCCCCTGGAGATTCGGAACGGGCTAACTCGTCCTTGATGGTACCGGACAAACCTTTTCTGAAAACAGACAATAATGCATTGTTTCCCCAGTCGGTGTCTACCACTAACCTCTTGAACTCAGTGGCATATTCAACGACAAAACGCTTTCCCTGACGTAAGGAAAGGAGAGCCGATTCAGCGGTAGCACGGCGATTCGGATCATCAAACATTTGCGCCATTGCGGTCAGAAAGTCATCCAGGTGATTTAAACGAATGTCCCGATTCTCTATCATGGGATTAGCCCAAGCCAGTGCTCGTGAGGTTAATAACATGATTATACATAACACTTTTGACCGGTCAGAACGGTAATAATCAGCATGTACATCAAAAAACAGTATACATTGGTTAACAAATCCACGAAACTGACTACGGTCACCATTGAAACGGAATGGGGGTAACCTAGGCATACCGGCAGCTGATACGGACGTAGTGGGGACGGCTTCCTGAGCCTCCACTCTGACTTGCAAATCCTGAATAGCCGGACCCAGTACCTGGTGATCATGGCCCAGCTGTGCCTCCACATCTCTAAGCTTAGTTTGCACCGCCTCCATCTCCTGCTGTAAGGAGTTAATCATGGAAAAGAGCTGGTCTACTCGTGTCTCAGTCATTGCCCCAGCGAAATCCTCTTATGGCCGGAGTATAATGTAATACTATTGTATGTTCTGAGGATTTCGATAGCGTTAGGGCAATGACAACCAGAGACGAGTTCTTGGTACAAGATGTTTATAATATGTAACCACGGTAGGTACAGAACGGAACAAACACAGCAGAACAAACACACGAAATACTTTCCCGAAACGGAGCGAAGGGAATTCCCGGGGCCACGCACCGGACTCCCCCAGGGAGACCACCAGAGCGAACCCCTATACAGGGACTGTCCGGCAATCACCCCGGAAGGCCTAAATGCGCAGCAGCCGGGACACAAGGGGCAAGTGGTAAAGTCCAGGAGTGTCCGTACGGGATGAAAGTCCAGAGTGGTTACAAACCGGAAGGAACCGGGCAGAAGTGCTGACCACAGACGGCAGACGGAGTCCAGGCACAGCTTGAAGAAACCGGGTATGGTCCAGAGTCGGTCGGTATTCTTTCAGGAGGATCCAAAGGCAATCAGGAATTAGAAGCAGCAAGGCAGGAGCACACAGCAAGCAGTATACTCAGGCACTGGACTAGGCTTAGAGGCGGCCTTTTAAGCAGCTGGACAGGAAGTAGGGCAACAGAACAGTAAACTCCATGTTAACCGAGGGCAAGCTTTTGTCAAAAGAGAACTGGAAAACCCGGAAACCTGACATGGTGTTACTTTACCTTAATAGTGCATTTTGGGGGGCAATTTTGGGGGTGCTCCAGCGCTTACATGTTCCAAAAGTTGATATTCCTGACCTTTCTAACACCACGAGGCGAGATCCTGCATGGAGCCCCAGATCGAATAAGATTGATAGTCATTTTCATTTTCTAATAATTGTGCCAACAGTTGTTGCCTTCTCACCAAGCTGCTTGCCAATTGTCCTGTATCCCTTCACAGCCTTATGCAGGTCTATACTCTTGGCCCTGGTGTCCTTAGACAGCTCTTTGGTCTTGGCCATGGTGAAGAGGTTGGAGTGTGATTGATTGAGTGGAAAGGTGTCTTTTATACAAGTTTTGATTTATCGGGTGTTACTTTACCTTAATAGTGCATTTTTGGGGGCAATTTTGGGGGTGCTCCAGCGCTTACATGTTCCAAAAGTTGATATTCCTGACCTTTCTAACACCACGAGGCGAGATCCTGCATGGAGCCCCAGATCGAATAAGATTGATAGTCATTTTCATTTTCTAATAATTGTGCCAACAGTTGTTGCCTTCTCACCAAGCTGCTTGCCAATTGTCTTGTATCCCATCCCAGCCTTATGCAGGTCTATACTCTTGTCCCTTGTGTCCTTAGACAGCTCTTTGTTCTTGATCATGGTGAAGAGGTTGGAGTGTGATTGAGTGAGTGGAAAGGTGTTTTTTATAAAAGTTTTGATTTATCGGCTACTACTTTATCTTAACGGTGCATTTTTGGAGGGCACTTTTGGGGCTGTTCCAAGGCTTAAATATTAAACAATTTGAGATTCCTGACCTTTCTTAGAATCATCTTTATCCCATGAGGCGAGATCTTGCATGGAGCCCCAGACCGAGTAAGATTGACAGTCATCTTCCATTTTCAAATAATTGTGCCAACAGTTGTTGCCTTCTCACCAAGCTGCTTGCCAATTGTCTCGTATCCCATCCCAGCCTTATGCAGGTCTATACTCTTGTCCATGGTGTCCTTAGACAGCTCTTTGGTCTTGGCCATGGGTGATTGATTGAGTGAGTGAACAGGTGTCTTTTATACAAGTTTTGATTTATCGGCTGTTACTTTATCTTAACGGTGCATTTTTGGGGGCAATTTTGGGGGTGTTCCGAGGCTTAAATGTTCCACACTTTTGGATTGAAATCTTGGAAAGTGTGTCCAATCTTCATGGTAGTGAGCGGAGGAGCTCCAGCAATGATGCGAGGGTTTATTTTGAGGAGGTGACACGGCCTTCGTCTTTCTTTGGATGTGTTGAATGTCAGAGTTGAGAAGCACAGGTGGTGGTGACCGGGTGCGGGGCGGGGGATCGTCTACAGCTCTTTATATAAACCCTGCACCCTGCATTGGCCTCGCTCCGTCCTTGTCACAACGTCTTAAGCACAGACGCACATTAACTACTAAACAGAAGGAAATTAGCAACAGAGATGAATCTGATCCGCGGAGAAGGCAGGATATTACATTACAGCCGGACAGATTTAGAAGCCGGAGGTGGAGATGACGCTGGAGTAGTAGCCATGTTCTTACTCTCCAGTTATTTCACACGTTGATGATGCCGCGTCCCCGGGTGTACGTGCCAAGTAATGACTACGGAGGACAACTGTGATCCTGACCAATACTCACCAACAGTCTTGATATTATAATGACAATCTAGCCAACCAAACTGCAATGGTGACTGTGGTCAGCAAAATCCATGCACAAACAGGAAAGACCTTTGGTTGTTGAGCGTTATTCCTTGGTGTTCTTGGGGTTGGATTTAAATGTCTGGAATTTATAATTTCAAATATTTGTAAGTGTATCGCATATTTAACCTCTTGGATGTTGCGGTCAACATCAAATACAGCATCTAAGAAGTGTGACAGAAGGAGAGCGCTCCCTCTGTCACATCATCAACTCTCTTACAACACGATGACAGGGTGCTACAGTAGTGGAAGGTCTAAGAATAGGCAAGCTTGAAGGTCTGCCATGTATAAAAAACTATTCAAGAGGTTGTCAACTATTAAGATATTGAAGGCCAGGCCCAGGGATGGTCATCAATATCAGATCAATGGGCGATTAACAAAAGCAACCCGCCGATCAGCTGCTAGCGGGATCCAAGGAAATACTGTACAGAGCTGTGGTCTTCTAGCTTCTTACACTACGCAGTGTCTGTCCTTGGGTAAAACAGCTCAGCTTCTATTAAAGTGAATGTGATGTGGGCTGCGATTCCAAGAACGACCACTAGATGGAGCTGTGCAATTCCAGCTTCTTACACTACACAGTGGCCATCCTTGGGTACTACAGCTCAGCTGCTCCTGAAGTGAATGTGATATGAGCTGCAATTCCAAGAACGACCACTAGACGGAGCTGTGCTGTTCCACCTTCTTGCACTATGTAGTGGCTGTTCTTGGGTACTACAGCTCAGCTCCTATTGAAGTTAATGTGACCTGAGCTGCAATTCCAATAATGGCCACTAGATGGAGCTGTGCTGTTCCACCTTCTTGCACTATGTAGTGGCTGTTCTTGAGTACTACAGCTCAGCTCCTATTGAAGTTAATGTGACCTGAGATGCAATTCCAAGAATGGCCACTAGATGGAGCTGTGCTGTTCTAGCTTCTTACACTACGCTGTGGCCGTTCTTGGATACTACAGCTCAGATCCTATTGAAGTTAATGTGACCTATGCTGCAATTCCAAGAATGGCCACTAGATGGAGCTGTGCTGTTCTAGCTTCTTACACCACGCTGTGGCCGTTCTTGGATACTACAGCTCAGATCCTATTGAAGTTAATGTGACCTATGCTGCAATTCCAAGAATGGCCACTAGACGGAGCTGTGCTGTTCTAGCTTCTTGCACTATGCAGTGGCTGTTCTTGGGTAAAACAGCTCAGCTTCTATTAAAGTGAATATGACCTGAGCTGCAATTGCAAGAATGACCACTAGATGGAGCTGTGCTGTTCCAGCTTCTTACAGTATGTAATGGCCGTCCTTGGGTACTACAGCTCAGCTCCTATTGAAGTGAATGTGACCTGAGCTGCAATTCCAGGAACAACAACTAGACGGAGCTGTGCTGTTCCAGCTCAAGATGTCGAAAGACCTGAGAATTCTTATTATTTAGGGGAACATTTTCAAGTCATCTTGTAAGTAATACCAATTATTGGGGAAATAATACAATAAAATATAAAAAAAAAATTAAATAAATAAATAAAAATAAAAAAATAATAAAAATAAATTGAAAAAAAAATAAATAAAATAATTATATATATATATATATATATATATATATATATATATATATATATATATATATATATATATATATATATAGCTATTGTTGCATCTGTAAATGACAAATAGTATACATTAAGAAATGCAATAATCAAAGAAATAATTAAAAGAAAAATTTTTTCCCCAAATCCCACTGAAGGCTAAAACTGGAAAAGTCCTTAAGGGGTTAAGATTTAAGGAGAACTTTCCCATATGTGCATTCCCTTGCATTTATGTAGCCTGTCAGCAGATGGCAGGAGAGATAAAGGTTTCCCTTTCCTTGATGGGAAAAAAAAAAAAAGTAAAAGAGAGAAAGGAAACAAGAAAGTTGTGTGGTTTCGGTTTCAGTTTTCAAAGAATTGAAACAGAAACTTGATCCTTTGTACAGATAAAAGAATAGAAGAATCAGAAGTGGCAGAACTCAGAGGACAAGACGGCGACGCTACTCGAGGTAAAGACAAGCGCGCTTTACTGTGGAAGACGTAAAGTGGCAATAGGGTGTGAGGGGTACTGTAACTTAGTGGGGTACTGTGGTAGTGACGGTGGAGGGTAATATGACTGTGGGGTACTGTGGTTGTGACGGTGGAGGGTAATATGACTGTGGGGTACGTGGTAGTGACGGTGGAGGGTAATATGACTGTGGGGTACTGTGGTAGTGACGGTGGAGGGTAATATGACTGTGGGGTACGTGGTAGTGACGGTGGAGGGTAATATGACTGTGGGGTACTGTGGTAGTGACGGTGGAGGGTAATATGACTGTGGGGTACTGTGGTAGTGACGGTGGAGGGTAATATGACTGTGGGGTACGTGGTAGTGACGGTGGAGGGTAATATGACTGTGGGGTACTGTGGTAGTGACGGTGGAGGGTAATATGACTGTGGGGTACTGTGGTAGTGACGGTGGAGGGTAATATGACTGTGGGGTACTGTGGTAGTGACGGTGGAGGGTAATATGACTGTGGGGTACTGTGGTAGTGATGGTGGAGGGTAATATGACTGTGGGGTACTGTGGTAGTGATGGTGGAGGGTAATATGACTGTGGGGTACTGTGGTATTGAGGGTGGAGGGTAATATGACTGTGGGGTACTGTGGTAGTGATGGTGGAGGGTAATATGACTGTGGGGTACTGTGGTAGTGATGGTGGAGGGTAATATGACTGTGGGGTACTGTGGTAGTGATAGTGGAGGGTAATGTGACTTTAGGGTTATTTGGTAGTGATGGTGGAGGGTAACATAACTGTGTGGTACTGTGGTAGTGATGGTGGAGGGTAATATGACTTTATGGGGTACTGCGATAGTGATGTGGAGAGAAATATGACTGCGCGGTACTGTGGTAGTGATGGTGGAGCCCAAAATGACTGTGGGGTACTGTGGTAGTAATGGTGAAAGGTAATATGATTTCGTATGGTACTGCAGAAGTTATGGTGGAGGGTAATAGTACTATGTGGGGTACTGCGGTGGTGATGGGACAGTTTATTGTAGAGGTGATTAGGGTTCTGTGTCTATGAAGAGAGTGTAATTACTGTGGAGTACTGCGTTAGTGATAGTGGAGGATAATATGACTTTATGGGGTACTGCGGTAGTAATGGAAGAGGGTAATATGACTTTATGAGGTACTGCTGTAGTGTTTGTGTAGGGTAAAATGACTGTGGGGTACTGCGGTAGTAATGGTGGAGGTTAATATGACTTTGTGGTATACTGCGGTAGTGTTAGGAGTTTATTATGGAGGTGAAAGAGTATAATGACTTTGTATAGGCCCCACAGGCGGTAATAGGGGTACTATTGCTGTGCATATTATGATGGGGCAATGTAGCGGTGGTGGTGGTCCTATGGTTATGAGTTATTATGACGTAAGGGGTAAGATATTGGAAACGGGTACTGTTGTTATGAGAAGAATATTATGATGTTGTAGGGGGCACTCTGGCAGTGATGGGGGGACTATGGGTGTCAGGTGACTATTATAATGAGGGGACTGTACTGATAATGGAGTACTGTGGTTATGAGACAGGTATAATGATGTTGTAGGGGGGCACACTGGCAGTGATAGGGAGACTATGGGTGTGAGGTGATGGGGTACTGTGGTTATGAAGCGGTTATTTTGATGGTGTAGGGGCACCATGCTGGAGACAGGTGGTTACAAGAAGGGTATTATGATGGTGTAGGGGCACTGTGCTGGAGACAGAGGTGCTTATGAGGAGGTTATTATGATGGTGTAGGGGCACTGTGCTGGAGACAGAGGTGGTTATGAGGAGGGTATTGTGATGGTGTAAGGGCACTGTGCTGGAGACAGAGGTGGTTATGAGGAGGGTATTATGATGGTGTAGGGGCACTGTGCTGGAGACAGAGGTGGTTATGAGGAGGGTATTGTGATGGTGTAGGGGACACTGTGCTGGAGACACAGGTGGTTATGAGGAGGGTATTGTGATGGTGTAATGGCACAGTGCTGGAGACAGGTAGTTATGAGGAGGGTATTATGATGGTGTAGGGGGCACTGTGCTGCAGATGCAGGTGGTTATGAGGAGGGTATTATGATGGTGTAGTGGGAATTGTGATGTGCAGAGGGGTGTTATGAGAAGGGTATTATGATGGTGCAGCAATATGCTGCAGACACAGGAGGTTATAAGGAGGGTGTAGGGGCACTGTACAGGAGACAGGTGGTTATGAGGAGGTTATTATGATGGTGTAGGGGCACTGTACAGGAGACACAGGTAGTTACGTGGAGAGATTATGATGGTGTAGGGGCACTGTACAGGAGACACAGGTAGTTACTTGGAGAGATTATGATGGTGTAGGGGCACTGTACAGGAGACACAGGTAGTTACGTGGAGAGATTATGATGGTGTAGGGGTACTGTACAGGAGACACAGGTAGTTATGTGGAGAGATTATGATGGTGTAGGGGCACTGTACAGGAGGCACAGGTAGTTACGTGGAGAGATTATGATGGTGTAGGGGTACTGTACAGGAGACACAGGTAGTTATGTGGAGAGATTATGATGGTGTAGGGGCACTGTACAGGAGACACAGGCAGTTATGTGGAGAGATTATGATGGTGTAGGGGCACTGTACAGGAGACACACGTAGTTATGTGGAGAGATTATGATAGTGTAGGGGCACTGTACAGGAGACACAGGTAGTTACGTGGAGAGATTATGATGGTGTAGGGGCACTGTACAGGAGACACAGGTAGTTACGTGGAGAGATTATGATGGTGTAGGGGCACTGTACAGGAGGCACAGGTAGTTACGTGGAGAGATTATGATGGTGTAGGGGCACTGTACAGGAGACACAGGTAGTTACGTGGAGAGATTATGATGGTGTAGGGGCACTGTACAGGAGACACAGGTGGTTATAAGGAGGGTGTTATGATGGTGTAGGGGCACTGTGCTGGAGACAAAGGTGTTTATGAGGAGGGCATTATGATGGTGTAGGGGCACTGTGCTGGAGACAGAGGTGGTTATGAGGAGGGCATTATGATGGTGTAGGGGCACTGTGCTGGAGACAGAGGTGGTTATGAGGAGAGCATTATGATGGTGTAGGGGGTACTGTGCTGGAGACAGAGGTGGTTATGAGGAGGGCATTATGATGGTGTAGGGGCACTGTGCTGGAGACAGAGGTGGTTATGAGGAGGGCATTATGATGGTGTAGGGGCACTGTACAGGAGACACACGTAGTTATGTGGAGAGATTATGATGGTGTAGGGGCACTGTACAGGAGACACACGTAGTTATGTGGAGAGATTATGATGGTGTAGGGGCACTGTACAGGAGACACAGGTAGTTACGTGGAGAGATTATGATGGTGTAGGGGCACTGTACAGGAGACACAGGTAGTTACGTGGAGAGATTATGATGGTGTAGGGGCACTGTACAGGAGACACAGGTAGTTACGTGGAGAGATTATGATGGTGTAGGGGCACTGTACAGGAGACACAGGTGGTTATAAGGAGGGTGTTATGATGGTGTAGGGGCACTGTGCTGGAGACAAAGGTGTTTATGAGGAGGGCATTATGATGGTGTAGGGGCACTGTGCTGGAGACAGAGGTGGTTATGAGGAGGGCATTATGATAGTGTAGGGGCACTGTGCTGGAGACAGAGGTGGTTATGAGGAGAGCATTATGATGGTGTAGGGGGCACTGTGCTGGAGACAGAGGTGGTTATGAGGAGGGCATTATGATGGTGTAGGGGCACTGTGCTGGAGACAGAGGTGGTTATGAGGAGGGCATTATGATGGTGTAGGGGCACTGTACAGGAGACACAGGTGGTTATAAGGAGGGTGTTATGATGGTGTAGGGGCACTGTCCTGGAGACAGAGGTGGTTATGAGGAGGGTATTGTGATGGTGTAAGGGCACTGTGCTGGAGAAACAGGTAGTTATGATGGTGTAAGGGCACTGTGCTGGAGACAGGAGGTTATGAGGAGGGTATTATGATGGTGTAGGGGCACTGTGCTGGAGACAAAGGTGTTTATGAGGAGGTTATTATGATGGTGTAGGGGCACTGTACAGGAGACACAGGTAGTTACGTGGAGAGATTATGATTGTGTATGGGCACTGTACAGGAGACAAAGGTGTTTATGAGGAGGGCATTATGATGGTGTAGGGGCACTGTTCTCAAGACAGAGGATCCTGAGTTACCTTCGATATTATATCCAGAGCTGCATTCACTATTCTGCTTTGTCTTTGGACGCACCCCTAACAGCTTGGTGAAACTAGAATGGTGTCCATATAGTGACTGTGCACTTCCCAGAGGGTCTATCACCAAAGCAAACTTTATGCAGGCACTATACAAGCAGGAAGTGCTGACCGATTTCAGCTCTGAAGGCTGTATAATTGTAAGTGCAGCTCTTGAGCAAAATACAAGTCGTAACTCAGGTTCACTATAAGTTGTAATGTGTTGAAAGTGATCAGTTCCAAAACACTGAACCTTATTTTCTCTCCAAAGTCTGATTAACGAGGAAATATGTACACCGATGAAATATTCTGTGCTTTGTGCGAAAAGGAAGTGGAAGACATCATAAGAGCGCTACACGAGAGCACCTTGTGCGACACAGAATGTGTGAACAGTGCCACTCAGGAAAGTAGTGCTTGTAACCCAGGAGGAATGGACATTAAAAGCCCCCTAATAAACATTGCGATAATGGGAGAGTCGGGCTCTGGGAAGTCCACCTTTGTTAATGCCATCCGTGGTCTTCACAATGATGAAGAAGAAAATGCTGCTAAAACCGGCGTAGTGGAAACCACCATGGAGCCCACCGCCTATCCACATCCCATATTGAGAAATCTGTTATTTTGGGACCTCCCCGGTACAGGAACTTCTCAATGTATGACCCAATCAATCAACTATGATCAGTATGACTTATTTATTATCATAGCTTCTGAGCGGGTGAGGCACTCCGACATGGAACTGGCCAAAAAGATCTGTTCTATGAAGAAGAAGCTCTACTTTGTAAGGAACAAAATAGACACTGACTTAAAAGCCAGCAAGCTTCGTAGACGTAGGACGTACAACGAGAGGAGAATATTACATGAGATACGAGATAACTGTATCACATGTCTTAAAGACAGTGGAGTAGAGGAACCCATCGTCTTCCTCTTGTCCTGTTTAGAAATGGACAAATATGACTTTGAACTCTTGGTGGAGACCCTAGAAAAAGAGCGATTATGAAGACAGTTGGTCTGCTTGGACGCATCCCATCGTTTCCTCATGTCCTATCTAGAGATTGACAAATATGACTTTGAACTGTTGGTGGAGACCCTAGAAAAAGAGGGATTGTGAGAACAGTCGGTCTTCTTGGACGCAACCCATCGTCTTCCTCTTGTCCTGTCTCGAAATGGACAAATGTGACTTTGAACTGTTGGTGTAAACCCTAGAAAAAGAGTGATTATGAGAAGGCCAGTTGGTCTCCTTGGACGCATCCCAACGTCTTCCTCTTGTCCTATCTAGAAATGGATAAATGTGACTTTGAACTGTTGGTGGACACCCTAGAAAAAGAGCAATTACGAGAAGGCCAGTTGGTCTCCTTGGAAGCAACCCATTGTCTTCCTCTTGTCCTGTCTAGAAATGGACAAATGTGACTTTTAACTCATGGTGGAGACCCTAGAAAAAGAGTGATTATGAGAAGGCCAGTTGGTCTCCTTGGAAGCAACCCATTGTCTTCCTCTTGTCCTGTCTAGAAATGGACAAATGTGACTTTTAACTCATGGTGGAGACCCTAGAAAAAGAGTGATTATGAGAAGGCCAGTTGGTCTCCTTGGAAGCAACCCATTGTCTTCCACTTGTCCTGTCTAGAAATGGACAAATGTGACTTTGAACTCATGGTGGAGACTCTAGAAAAAGAGCGATTATGAAAAGGACAGTTGATATTCTTGGGCCCAACTTTTTTTATACGGACTAAAGGGTGCTTTACACACTGCGACATCGCTAGCGATCTCATTAGTGATGTGACACGCCAAATCGCATATGTGATCTGCCGAGATCGCACATAGGTCGTTTTTATAGCACCGGTAGATCGCATCTGCGATCTGGCGTGTCACATCACTAATGAGATCGCTAGCGATGTCGCAGTGTGTAAAGCACCCTTAAGACAATGGTTTCCACACTGCAACTGTTGGAGAATTACAACTTTCATGAGGATAGTTGTAGTTCCTCAACAGCTGGAGAGACATGTGTGTTCAAACAAAAAAAAGGGGAACCCTGAAAGGACCTATCATCTATCTGGTAGACCAATAATGTCTTGATGTATTTTCCATGCAACGCCATTAAAGGGGAGAAAGTGCACTCGGCAATCAGCCAACTGGGCAAAAAGAACTAATCATAATTTGTCCCAATTGAAAAACCGCTGGAATCAACTGTTTATCAGAAAATCCCAGTACAATAAGGGTTTCCAAAGTAGAGAACGCCTCTAAATTAGGAGTAGAGATGAAGGTTAAACTTCTGCCCGGATACAAAATATCTGCTAGGATCTTCAACATACCAGGTACCATATTGGTGTCTTCGTATGTCGCAGATGGTCATTTTCTACCCCTTTAAAAACCACGACCACGAGGAGGGGACACAGACAGAAGAGGGCCTGTTTGAAGAACAATATATGGGCCCTTTGCCTTCAAATAACTCATGATAATGCATCATTCCTCCTGCTTTGGAGGTGGATGTGGTCCTCTTACCTCTTGTGCCTTCGAGAAGATGTACAGGTTGCACCGATGGTATGTCCGCCCTTGAAGTCCCCCTGTAGGTACACCAGTGATCTTCAGGAAAATTTACAATGACTTTTACAGTATGTCTTCGGCTAAATATCAAATTTTTGAGGTTCATTATTTTTTTTAATTTTTTAGTATTACATCAAGGTTAACGACGATGAGATGGTGAGAACCTACCAGCCAAATACTATAACTTCTACTAAATGCTTTCACAAAATATTTTTATAATATGTAAATTGTATATTAAATTCTATTTATTTCTAGATATTTGTTTGAGCCGTACTTCAAAGCTTCATAGTAAAAAGCATGCTCCATGGTTTCACGTGTGAGGTTACGTGGCTGTTTCTCTATTTAGCAATTCTGCTCCTTGTGCATCATGCAAATTAGCCACACAGGACTGCAAAATACATGGAGATAGTCAGGGAAGTGAGAGAGAAGGGAACAGGTTAGAGTTTGTAGATGACGGGCTGACCAAGGACGGCTGCCGAAAGCTTCCAGAATGGCTCACGATGGTTGAAACTTCTACCCTGGCTCAAATATGAAGAACAGTAGAGCGAATACACTGCAGATTAGGACAAATTGGGAGCATATTAACAGGAATATTCATGAGAAAACCAAAAGTTTTATGGGTCGAGAAGCACTTTTATGAAGAAGTCAAAGGCTGAGATGGACAAAAAAAAAATTCCTATATCTGTTCAACTCAACCCACATTTCACTTTGACCTAGTGTGTTTTTATTGAATACACATGGAAATATTACAAAAGCAGACATAGCACTAGGTTTGTAGGCCCCTTTATTTTCAGAAATGGTGGAGTTCGAAGTGCTCAGAACATTATTGACCAGACAAGGTCTTTCTTTAGACAGGCTCCTAAAACTAAGTTATGAAAGATCATCAAACTAAATTTTGGAAAGATTACATCATTGTGTCTTGGTAGAGCATGGTTTCTATAGTAGAGAATCCTCAAATACTCTGGTGGTCCAGCTTGCAGTAACCAAAGATAATAGTGTTGACCTTGTTTTTCTATATTCTTGACCAGAAAATGTAGAGATAGGTCAGATTCTAGTGAGAAAGAATTCTTTTCTCACCAATTTGTTTTTCATTTTTCTCCAGAATAATAACTGAAAATGGATTCCTCTTTCGAAATCATCAGTGATGAAGAAGTGCAGGACATTCGGGCCGCTTTAGAAGAAGGTGACCTCTGTACAGCAACTGAAAGACTCAGCGAGTCCCTCAGAGATATAGAAAATGCTCCATTGAACATTGCTATCACAGGAGAGTCAGGAACGGGAAAGTCCACTTTTGTTAATGCCATCCGTGGCATGGATGATGAAGAAGAAGGTTCAGCCAAAACTGGTGTGGTGGAGACAACAGGAAAGCCAACTCCATACAACCATCCCCAGTATCCTAATGTAACTGTTTGGGATCTTCCAGGAATAGGAACTCCCAATTTTGCTGCAGACAGTTATCTTCAATCTGTTGATTTCAGTCGTTACGACTTTTTCATCATCCTATCATCAGAACGATTTAAGAAAAACGACATTGACCTAGCGAAGGCGGTACAAGCTATGAACAAGAAATTCTACTTTGTGAGATCCAAAGTTGACTCTGACTTGCATGCCTCTCAGGTCCGAAGGAAGAAGACATTCAATGAAGAGAACGTGCTCAATGAAATAAGAAATAACTGCATTCAAAGTCTCAGAGATGGGGACATCACCGAGCCCCAAGTGTTTCTCCTCTCATTCCTGGAACTGGACAAGTTCGACTTTCACATAATGCAGGACACTCTTGAAAAGGAGCTTCCAGAACACAAGAGGCACATATTCCTGATCTCTCTACCCAACATTTCTCTGCCGGTCCTTGAGAAGAAGCGTCAGGCTTTTAAGAAGGACATATGGAAGTTGTCTCTTCTTTCTGGTGGAGTGGCTGCAGTCCCAATACCAGGCCTGTCTGTAGCTTGTGACATAGGAATCCTGGTGAAAGCCATGATAAACTATAAGAATGCATTCGGCTTAGATGAAAAATCTCTGGAAAAGTTGGCCGACAAGTTTGGTAAAGATGTCAACGAGTTAAAATCTGTGATCAAGTCCCCTCTGGTCATAAAAGAGATAAATAAAGAGCTTGTCACCACTTTACTAAAAAGTGGGGTCACAGGGGGTCTCATGATTGTTGAGTATGCTGCTAGCAATATTCCAATGCTCGGTAGCATGGCAGCTGGGGGCATCTCCTTTGGTACCACTTACTGGATGCTCTCTGGCTTTCTTAAAGAGATTGCTGAAGATGCCAATCGTGTTCTTATGAAGGCATTGGAGTCACCCGTTTAGGCATTTTTTTTCAATAGATAAAGTATAGAAAAAACTACCAGATATGGGATACAATGAAAAAAAATCGACAAAGCAATTATTAAAAATGATTTAATGATTTATTAATGTGAGGCAATAAACATTTTATATTATCTACGTGTGCTATCGTGCATTTAAAGTGAGCATCTTCAAGGGAAAATATAAGGCTATGTGCGCATGCTGCAAACAAGCCAAGGTACAGCAGACAACTGGGGGCTGATATTATTAGGGTGGGAAGGGCAATGGTTATTTGGCCCTTCCAGCCTAACAATAGCAGCCTGCAACCAACCCAGAAGTTGCGCATCCATTAGACGCACCAATTCTCTCACTGGATCCGGCTCTTTCCGTTGCCCTGGTGTGGTGACAATCGGGGTAATAAGGAGTTAATGGCAGCCCACAGTAGCTACTAAGTCCTAGATTAGTGATGGCAGGTGTCTGAGATTTCCCCCCCATCACTAATCTGTAAGTGAAAGTAAATAAACACAAACACTCAGAAAATCCTTTATTTGAAATAAAAGACAAAACAGCCACCCTCTTTTACCCCTTTATTAACCCCAAAAATACCTGCAGGTCCAATGTAATTCACACGAGGTCCCATGACACTTGCACCACTGCTACATCTGGAGCTCACAGCGAGCGCCATAGAACATGACTGCCCACTGTGTGCTCCATGCAGTAACTGATGTGAGCCGCGCAATCAGCGGTGACGTCACTCAGGTTAGCCACAGCTGAAGCCCTCCACCTGTGACCGCACATCATCTGAGTGGGATCCCTCTGATCACGCGGCTCACTTCAGTCACTTGAGTGATTTGCTGTCACAGGTGGAGGACTCCAGCTGTGGGTGTGGCTAACTTGAGTGACGTGGAAGCGTCGTGGAACCTTGTGTGGATTACGTTGGACCTGAAGGGTGTTTTGGGGGTTAATAAAGTGGTGACAAAGGAGGCTTTTTTGTCTGTCATTTCAAATAATGGATTTTTTGGGTGTTTGTGTTTATTTATTTTCACTTACAGATGAGTGATGGGGTGTCATAGACGCCTGCCATCACTAATCCAGGAATAAGTGGCAGCTATGAGCTGCTATTATCTCCTTATCACCCCGATTGCCAATGTGGCGCCCCTGACTATATCAGGGTGCCACAAGGGACTGCATCTTCTCTTTCGATGGTGCAGGACCTACCCCCGTGGTTCCAGGTTCCTTAAAACGGGTATCACACCCATCAGCACCACAAATCCCAACCACACCTCACATCATGACCTGTCAGACACACCAGTGGGTTGGTCTAGCTGGAAAAGGGCAACCCACCTAGGGGTCAGGTAGACTGGTAGGAGGGACTTAGTGAGTCCAGTGAGAGCCCTCAGAGAGTGAGGAGCTGGGGAGTTGTAACTCCAGGGAGAGACCTAGGTTGGGTCGCAGACGGTGGTCAGGGACCAGAGTAGTCGGAGACCCGATCGCAGGGTATTGGAAAGGGGTGTACTGACTTAGTCTTGGAGGACGGTCGGCACCAGAAAGTCCAGTAACCGCATCGGTACCGAGCACGACAGGGTACAGGACCCTAGATCAGGAAACGGTTCAACGTCCTGGTAAATAACCTGGGAGGAAGAGTCTCTTTATGAAATTCCCCAAGAGCTCAGAGATTGAAGGCATCAGCATAACGAGGGGGATAGGGTTTTCTAGCTTATGCGACCCACTGAGATCCCAAGTGCCAGCCATCAAGAGCATAGCTCCACTACACATAGGGAGCGGGACCCTGACAGCTTTGGGCCAAGGGGTCACAAGAACAACTAAATTTGGGCACGGAGGCAGGCTCCAGACCATTAAGCGATACCGGTGGGAGCGGACACACAGACGGGCTCCCCGCAGTGGGAGTGGGACCCCAGAGACTTTGGTTTACTACAGTGTGTGAGTCTGCTTTATCGGCTTCCTCTAGCAGCGCAACAACCAGAGTAAGTACCCTGTCCCCCTGCATCCTGCCTGTCCATCCAACCTGCATAAAACCAACCACCACCCTCCTGCGTCCTGGGGCCTTCCCTACCTGTGGGGGGATTAACATCTGGCTGCCCAACTCCATCTGCCCCGGGTACTCCCTACAGCAGCGGCGGTACTCCCCTTTACCGCGACCCACAGGTGGCATCACAAACTCATCCCCTGTAAATACCCCCTTTTTTCCATTGAGTGGCCGCTGAGCCCCGGGTCCAGGGACCCTCAAGCCACAGCAACAAGGGATCCGAGCAGTTCGCCTGCTGAAGGGGCGGCACACCACCGCACCAGGGCAATCGGGAAGAGCCACTAAAGTGCCAGGACTGT